>NW_017307422.1:22454-42399 GCF_000935625.1 Nanorana parkeri | reverse complement strand
CAGTTATGAATGAACAGGCTGTGATTTACATCACAGCCTGTTCATTCATGAATTTCTGAATGGGGAGTAGCACTCCCTATGGAGGCTTCTCCCCATTCATAAACTGCTTGATAGTAAATATTTTACTATCAGCAGTTTCTGAAATGGAATGGGAAGCCTCTGTACTGAGTGCTTCCCATTCATTGAGTGCTGAGGCTGCACAAAAAGAAATTGAGGATTTGGTGGAGTGCGTTGTTAGAACGCATCGCAGTGCATGATCTTTTTAATGTATTATTTTTCTTTTAAAAAAAACATTAAATTAACTGTGGCAGTGCATGGCAAAGCTTTGTGACTCATTGCCATGCGTTGTGATACCTTGTGTTGCAATTAAATATACACCTGTATCATTTTATCACAACACAAACACCAAAACAATTTTTTACATAAGTCGATTATTTACAGTTTTGCGTACCTTCATTTTTTTACCTTTTCGCAAAAAGGCGCAATTACAAATTTGCAAATATTTGTTATTTATTAACTCAATACAGTTTTTTATCTTTTGGATTTAATCAGAAAATATATATTTTTGTGCACGGATACTGATTTTGGTGTGTTTTAACAATTGAATTGTGTATTTTTATCTGTTTAATATTAATTTGAGAAACATTTGCGCAATTATCGCAGGGCCTACAAATTTAGTATCACCATCTTTTTATTCTACCGGGCTTGCGCTTTCAGAAAATATATGGTTTGGGGGGTCTTTTACAAACGCTAGCAACCCAGCAGTTGAAAATCAAATCAATAGGAAAAATGGCTTGGCCAGCTGATTTGAAAAATGTTCCGGAGGGCTTGGCAGCGAAAGGGTTAATAGAGGGAAAAAGCTTGCATTAGGGACATTTGTTCCTGTGACAACTGTTTGAGAAATTATCCCCACTCTTACATTCTGTTTGTCTCAAAACTAGAAGTGAAGGAAACTCTCCCTAATGTGACACAGACAATAAACTTGATCCATTTCATACTCTATCCCAGTGGTGCCCATTATGCACCTCTTTTGGCCTGCTGTGATCTCTGATCAGGAGAACTCCAAGCTGCACACTATGTCCTGCACTGCAGGGGACAGGATCTTGCTGGCTGTCAAGCTGCAATAAAGTTTTAAGGTGACGTCAGCGGTGTGCAGCGCTTTCTTCTTGGCTTGCTGTATTCATGTAGTTTGTAAATCTAGCATTTTATGTTTTTTTAGTTTTTTATTTGCTGTTCAATACCTTTTTTAAGGCATGTTTCGTGAAAGTGTACATTTTCAAATTATGTACAGTATATACCTTTTTGTATGACTTCGCTATTGCTTTTATTTATTTCACTTAAACATCAGGTTAAGAGGGAAATGCTCGTCGAAGCTCTGACCAAGAGAAAAACGGTTACTGTAAATGAGAAACTCATCCTGCCTTATAGCCTCAATGAGGTAAGTAGAAAGATTTGATTCGGCATAAGCGCTCACTTTTTACTCCATGTTTTTAAACCTTTGTAGAATTTACAGTAGCTTTTAAATTCCCCCTCCAAGTGTGTGAAAGGTTTTGCCTTCCTTTTTTACCTGATAACAGCTCCCCTAGAAGTTGGTGCTCTTTTCTTTTACACCTCCGCTCTGGCTGTGGACTCCACGGTGTCCTCACGTGCCATGCAGGGCTATAGAGCCTGTGGGGAGCAGGCGTGAGTGGGGATCAGTTAAGTAAAACTGCTTTTTCCTGTCTCCGACGCATACAAAGTAGATATCCCTTGTAGTACGAGGGTAGCCCCAACTTTTAATTTCCCTGGAGGTGGGCTTTAAAGAGTAACTAAACCTAAAAAAAAATGTATATATTGCAGCTTACAAACTCTTAAATGTAGTAGCTTTATTAGTTTTCTTTTTTTCAGGCTAAACACATTATTAGCAAATGCTAAAATTACCTGTTGATCTTTCTAGAAATGCAGCATCTTTGTCACTTCCGATGAGCTTAACAGGAATCACAAATAAATGTATCTTTTTTTGTGTAAACTACTAATGGAGATAGAAACACAGGTACAAAGTAGAGGTGCACCGAAATAGAAATTTAGAAACGGAAACCAAAGTGAAACAAAAAAATTGTCAGGCCGAAACTGAAAATGTTTTTATTTAAATTTTTTTCAAATTTCTTAAATATTTTTATTTTCTACTTTTTAGGGGCTTCAGGGAAATATTAGAGATCTAAACAGACCCCTGATATTTCCCTTTTTAAAATAGAAAAAGATTGAGAACACAAAGTCCTCTATCTCTTTTTCTGTATCCCCTGTTATCAATGAACAGGAATCCTCTGAGTTTTCCTGTTCATTGATAACTTGAGAACATAGTGTGTTTACTATAACCACAACTATGAATGAACAGGGGGTGATGTAGATCACTTCCCCTTCATTCATAATTGAGGACATAGTAACCATACCATATCCTCAATTATGTACAGACACTCAGCGATCGCTGATCACTGAGTGTTTGTTTGTACCGCTCTCCTTCCTGACTCTGACTTTATGTATTTTCTACATACACTATAATTCATACACTATATTCATACACTATTTTCTTTTATAGTATAAAGCTGTGAATTTATAAGCATGTAGAAATTTTTATAATACTATTAATATATTTCTCTTATTTAGCATTTTATTTTCCTTTGCCAAGTACAATATGACAACTGTATTGGATCTGTACTAGGCAAATACTGTTATCTTCTTTTATCTGACATAAGCTGTCCTCTTACAAATCTTTCAGGCTGTTACTGCCCGTGATTCAATGGCAAAATCTCTGTACAGTGCCTTGTTTGATTGGATAGTCCTCCGGATAAACCATGCTTTGCTCAACAAAAAAGATGTGGAGGAGTCCGTCAATGTGAGTGAGCAGCATAGAGGTCCTGCTTCTAAATCTGCAACAATGTATTCTTTCTCCACCTCTAAAGCCTAAGGGTCCATATGATGAACAAAATAATTTCTCTCTCAGACAACCCTAAGCGGGCTCTTGTACAGGTAGCGAAAGTCCACACCATAGGTCAGGTAGCCGCAATCAACATTGATTTTCGTCCTGCATCAGAAAAATAAAGTACACTTTCCCAGTTTTACATTACTTGTAGCTTGTTCTTAGCAATAAAAATAAATAGAAGTCTACCCGTTTTTAACGTGTCGTCCACCACCCCCGCCCCCCCAAGATAAAATACAAAAGTTGTCCCTGTTTGCACTGTTTGCAAAGCTGTGGCTTCTTTATGTAACCGTTTTGAGAGATTTCTCTGAAGACAACTGTCTCCTATATCGAGAAGTATAAGTGGTATAATTGCTTTTGATTACTCTAGTTTCATAGGTACTCGGTTTTCCAAGGGCTCAGGGAAATTTTTTATTTGTACAAAATATTTTTTTTACCAGGAGTTGTTGGTTAACTCTGTAAACACTGAATAAACAGACCTCCAGTCTCTGGCAGAAGGCAGCCCCTGCATAGCCCATACCCCCCCCCTCCCTGAGGAAAGTGTGACTGCTTTGATCTTCAGTGACCCTTATTTAGCAGGATGCCGTTTGCTTTTAGCAAAATTGCTTTTTTTTGTTTGTTCATTGATTTTTGTTCTTAATGTAAGATCCTTTTCTCAGAGTTCATTAAGGGACACAGGCCCTGCCCTCTTTGTTCGTTCTTTTTCTTTTGGTACCGCCTGTTGCAAAACTGAGGCATGCTGAATGTGTGACTGGTTTTTTGTTTGCAGTGTCTAAACCCTTCTGCAGGCAGCAGTATAACCTCTGAATCCTGTGCCCCTCAATAACCTGAAAGAGAAGGATTTTTGGGGAATACAACAATCCAATGTTTCTCAGAACCACAACTGTATTTCAGATATCTTCAGTTCTAATAACCATTCATGTTATAAATGAGTATTTCATTTTGCGAAGAAGAGTACTTTGCTAAATAGAAGAGTACCCAAAGCGTTTTAGAACAAAAAAGTGGGGGTGGGGGATTAGGGGGGAAATTGGGTTTACGGCTGTCCACACTGTGAATATTTTAACTTCCTGTCCCAAGTGGCACTAGTAATGAAGTGAAAGTAAACTTTTCCACAAGATTCGAACCGCACAAAAGCCTGACCAAAATTCGTATGCTATTTAAAACAACAAACAATGGGGTAGACTGAAGTTATTCATCTCGCACATTTCTGTATTAAGAGGAGGGAGCTGAAATACAAAAGCAGACCCAGAGTGAAGAATGCTCAAGTAGCCTCCATTTCCATAGTCTTACCTCCACGTTCTTTTACAGCAGTTGTGCATGGTGACTAAATATGACTGGCCAGTCCATTAGGCACCCGAAAAGACCCAGTGCTATTTCACACAGACCTGATCTCGCACATCCCCTCCTCTTCTATACAAGTTTATGTGGCTTCGTTGCAGGAAAAGAAAAGGGTATTTTAAGGCTTTTCTTAGGAATAATCGACCACAAATACAACTTGTGGGAGTAGGGAGTAGGGGACCATTGACAAATAAAAAGGTGGGTGTGAGACTTTGTCTGTGAAGGTTCTCGTTCATCAATGTCATGGTATATCTGTACAAATTAAGTCAAGGCAACTGGACTTGCTGTATTTCTCTGTATTTTGGAGCAACATTTACCATACTTGTTCCCAGATAATTTTTTGTACAAGTCATTCTGAATTGAGAAAGCTGGTTAGATGACCAGTGAAACATCTTCAAGAAAAATACAGCAAGTCCAGTTGCCTTGACTTAATTTTTACAGATGTGTGAGACTTTAGTTGGGAATTAAAATATTTTAGTTTTTTCCCTCATTATTGATACAGCTTTTTACACTTTCTGGCTCTTTTACTTATGCAAGCTACATTGTATTTAATGACATAGTGTAATTTTAACAGATATGCGTACACTTATATCTTGGTATTTACCCTTTCTTCAGTGCTTATCTATTGGAGTCCTTGATATCTTTGGGTTTGAAGACTTTGAAAACAATAGCTTTGAACAGTTCTGCATTAATTATGCCAATGAGCAGCTCCAGTATTACTTCAACCAGCACATCTTCAAGTTAGAACAGGTATGAGTCAAATTCATATTCCATATTTACAGAGAATTACATGTCTATGACTGACATAGTAAACTGATGCATGGGGGAAATTCTTGTCACTAATATTATTTTATGTGCTTATTTAAATTAAAGATTTCTGAGAGAAAGAAATACAAAAAAGCATGGTAGAAACTATTCTGGACATATTCAGGGTTAGAAAGTAAAAAGCCAATTTCTACAGATTCTCAGAATAAACGGATATTACAAAACTGTAATATCAGAATGAACATTTGCAAAAAGAGATGCTGTAATCTAGTGCCCTAAAAAGTTGTTTCACGCAAGAAGAGAACAAGGGGGACTGGGAAACTAAAAAATAGTGGAGAAGAGGAAGTTTATTTTAATTTACGTTGTTGAAATTGGCAAGTCACTAACTTAATGCAGGTTGTGTTGACTACATATTGGCTGAACATGACATCCCTTTAAGAAATTGCCTATACTGTGAAGTTGATTGGTTGTCTTCAACAAATAAGCTAAAGCTAGAGTAATTCTGACTGCATATCTTAATATCGAGCTGGGTTTAGATAGGAAATTTGGTTGGTGTTATTACAAGTAGGGATGCACTGATACTGGTACTAGACAATACCGGGTACCGGTACTTATGGTAGCATGGAGCCGGCTTCCCGGGCAATGAGGAAGCCGGAGCAGCGTGTCATTACCCACCACCCACCTTCTTGATTGCCCAGAAAGCCGTCTCCATGCTGTTTTTCCAGCTCAGTGCTGATTGGCCCAGGATGCCGGCATCCAAGCCAATCAGCATGGAACCAGGTCATTACCAGCTTTCCAGCTTCCTAATTGGCCTGGAAGCCGGTTAGATGCTGATTGGCCAGGAAGCTGTCTTCCTGGCCAATCAGCATGGAGCTGGCTTCCTGGCTAATCAGCATGGAGCTGGCTTCCTGGCTAATCAGCATGGAGCTGGCTTCCTGGCTAATCAGCATGGAGCCAGCCAAACAGCATTGAGCTTGCTTCCCAGCCAATCAGGATGCCAAGCCGTGAGTCATTACCCGCTGCCCGGATTCCTGATTGGCCGGGAAGCAGTCTCCATGTACCCTCGTGGAAGATTTCCTCTGACCGGAAGTTCCGGTATCAGAATAAGTATCTGAGCATTTGCATGAGTACGAGTACTTGCCCAAATACTCAGTGTTGGCACTGATACTAGTGTTGGTATCGCTGTATCCCTAATTACAAGCTTATCCTAGTAACAGATACTGATCAAACCCTGGTTGTTTCATAGGTGCAAAAGGATAATCCTTTTTTTTCATTGGAAATAATACAACTCTTGTCTACACTGATTTTTCTAGCATCCTGGAACAGCTCTGCAACTAATGTTACTTTTGTTCATAGTCCTCATCTCACCTTTCTTATGGCACATCACTGCACTTTCACTCTGCTTTATCTGGCTTCATCTACCTTGCTCTGTACTGTTTTCCACTAGTGTTTTGCTTCTTAAAGGAAAACTAATGAGGTGAGTGCTTTTTACTCGCCTCATAGTTCTAGGCGACCTGTGACAATGCTACAGCTCGCGGTATACTGAGCCTAGGGTGACGGGAGGACGCTAGTTTGTGTCCTCCCGTTACCCTAAGGAGAACTAAGGGGAAAAGCCCTGATCCCATAGTTCTCCTTTAATGTTCTCACGTTTTAATTTCTATGCTCTTATTTTATACATTTGTTGTACAGACCAATCTGAGTTAACTGCATCAGTGCACCATAGTGAAATATTCCCCAAGTTCCTAATTCTCCAGCATCATTGTTGATGACACATACACTGAGTGGCCATATTGTTATGACCACCCCATCAGTACTTTGTTGGGCCACCTTTTGCCTTCAATACTGCGGCGCTTCTTCTTGGGATTGACTCCACGAGATGTTGAAAGGTGATGCGAGGAAATCTGACACCATGCCTGATGAATAGCACTGCCCAGTTCTGTGAGATTTGATGGTTGTGGAACCAGCTGCCTGATGGCTCTTTCAACTTCGTCCCACAAATGCTCAATTGGATTGAGATCTGGTGATTGTGGGGGCCACGTAAGCAAGGTAAAGTCTCTCTCATGTTGTTGAAACCACTCCTGCACAATACGAGCACCTGCAAAATTATAGCCGATTTGCCTACAAACGTCAGGTGGTCGTAATAATCTGGCCACTCTGTATATAAAAGTAGAAAAGTCCAATAGTGGGCACTGCACTCATTTAAGAGTTTTGTTTATTTGTTTAAAAACCCACCCCCCCGTACCTATGTCCCGTCGTCTCCTCGTCGCCGCTGCCGGTCCGTGATCCGATGTGGCCAGTGCGGCTGGGACCGGCACGGCGACGCTCTAACAGGAGATCAAAGGGAGATCATTACTCGATTTCCCTTTTGATCTCTCTTCCTGTCCCCGAATGCAGGAAGTGATGTATATTACATCACTTACTGCATTCAGTGTCACTGTCTGGTGCAGAACACCGGAGAGAAGCTGATGAAGCAGATCTCTGCTTCATCAGCTTCTGTGGGGGTCCCTAGGTGACATCAGAGGTCTTGGAGACCCCTGATGTCTCCATAAAGAGGACCTGTTTGGTGAACTTTTAGGGCCATCAAATTTTAAAGGTTGACATATTTAGTGTCTATTTACCCAACTTGACACCGTCTTTTATATTATACCAAAAAATTGCGGTGAAAATAAATGTTTCATAACATTTTATAGGGAAAAATGTTTTTTTTACAAAATTTAGGGTACTTTTTTTGTTATATAGTAAAAAATAAAAACCCCAGCGGTGATTAAATACCACCAAAAGAAAGCTCTATCTGTCCCCAAAAAATGGTATGAAATTCGTATCAGTACAGCATTGCATGACGGAATAAACGTCAGTCAAAGTACCGCAGCGCTGAACACTGAAAAATGGCCTGGCCAGGAAGGGGGTGAAACACCTGGTCTTCAAGTGGTTAAAGGAGAATTATGGGGTCAATGCTTTTCCCCATAGTTCTCCTTTGGGTAACGGGAGGACACAAACTAGCGTCCTCCCGTTACACTAAGCTCAGTATACCGCGAGCTACAGCTGAGATACTGAGGCGCCGGAGCGGATCCCGACATCGATGTCGAGATCCGCCCAGCTGCGTGAGTGACAGCTGGCTCTGCCTATCTAGAGGCAGAGCCAGCTGTACCCTCCCCCGTATGATCCACCAGTCAGCGCTGGCGGAGCGGGGAGGGGGGAATCCAGCCCCTCCCGTCACGGCAGAGAGCCGTGACAGGATAGAGAGGTGAGCGAACGCCGGTATGTGTTCTCTCACCTCCCGATCCTCTGAGCCGACCTGTGACAGTCTCATTGTCACAGGTCGGCTAGAACTATGAGGTGAGTGAAAAGCACTCGCCTCATAGTTCTCCTTTAAGTCGAGAAATACTGTTCTGCATTGCCCAGTTAACATTAGGAAGGGATTCAAGCAGAACTGGTGTGCCTGATTCATGAGTGCAACCAATAGGTCTGTACAAGTTAAAGTGCATGAAAACCCGACCAGTAAAATTATCTTATTTGCACCCTCTTGGTCTGTTAAGTATACCACTAAAAGAGTTGTGTGATATCAGTTTGATAAATGCAAAAAGTACCTTTTGAATCTGCCAAAAATACTTCCTGTGCCAGGGCAGAGTTATGAAGATGAGAAGTGGAAGGGGAATGAGGAGACTGCTGCGTCCTTTGTAATCCACAAGAAATAAAGTAGGCAGGGCTGACATCATGTGTTTAGGATTTCAGAGCTCAAAAGACACTGAGGCTGATTACTAAGATTCCTCACATAATAAATTACACAGTCACATGTTCAGTAAATGTGATAAGCATATTCCTGTTTACTTCTTTAATCTGCATATGATGTGATTGTTTAAACAATTTATTGGGTGAAGATTCCCAACTGCTTTACTAAATCAGCCTTATTGTGTTGTCAGCTCAAGCAGGAATATTTCTGCCACATCAACAGTTTTTTCTCTACTTGTAGCTCATTTAGATGGATAACAACATAGGAAAATGTGCATGAATTCCAGATATGTACTAAATTATTTTAGTTTTTGTTTTTTTTAAACTTTTTTTCTTTTTTAGTCTTTATAAATACATGCAAATCTTTACTGCTGTATTACATTAAAAGAAGGTAAAGGGATACAACACTTCAACGTTGTTTTTTTTCTGGAGCAAATTATAAAACTGAAGCAAACATTTGGTTGCTATGAGCAATACTAATCTTAACTCCTACTGTCCTAGATTACGTTTAACTTCTTTTTTTTTTCTTTATACTTGATTACTTTTACTACTGCTACTAATAGAAACCTGTTTTTGATAAAGTTAGTATTGTGATGTTTCATTCATAGGAGGAATACCAATGTGAAGGAATTAGCTGGCACAATATTGATTATACAGATAATGTTGGCTGCATACAGTTGATCAGCAAGAAACCAACAGGTCTCTTCTACCTGCTGGATGAAGAAAGCAAGTATGTAGTTCAAAAAGCTAGAGATGTCTGTGTTTTTGTTATGATTTAGTGTTAATCATTTATGTTTTTGGTTTATTTAACGTTTTTGAATTATTTCCCCTCTTAAAGGCAGAGCTACTCTAAAAATATGTTTCATTTAGGTGATCTACTACATTGTTTTGGTCCTTTTTCATGTGCGTTTTGGAAGTTTGTTTTGGCAAAATATAATAAAGTACATTCTATCATTAAAACTTAGTAATTCAAGAACCAGCAAAGCACTATGTGCATCTTTGGCCACATAGCATAACCCTTTTGTAATTTACTCCATCCCTTTTCTGTTATAAAGAGAAATTAAGTTTTTATGCCCGTTGCATGTCGCAAATGATCATATCTTGGGAAAGAAAGCTTGTCTTTAATGATGCAATCTTTTCCTATTCTCTGGGTAAACTGAGGTGTATTAGGAGTGTTCAGAGATACAGGATGTAAAACACTGTGGCACAGATTAACTGCTCTCCAAGTATAAGGGAAGAAAGTAAAATTGTGTTTTATTTTATTAGCTCCTAATTTCAAAATAAAATATTTTTTCTGTTAGACCATCATTCTTTCTTTTTTTTAATTGGCTTGCCAAAAAACATTTTTTTAATGTATTTTCTGATATTTTTCCCAAGATATTTGAATTCATTTTGATTCTTCTCACTTACACTGTGATTATGGTTATAAATGATTAACCTGATCAAAAAAAGTAGTTCCAGTGGGAACTACCAAGTCTTGTAACTTTTTCTTTCTCTAAACATGCCAAATTGAAATATTTTGGCAATAATGTGTACATTGCCAGATGCCTCCACAATGCTAGACTGCTGAACCAACAAGGTGCAAGGAAAAAGCAACAAAAATATAAGAACCATGGTATACTTTTCCTCTAACCGCATCTCCAGATTGCTAAATGCAAGTTTGCCTTATGAATAACTCTCCTTGCTGCCTTCTAATTAATCTAAATTCTAAACTCATTTGTTTTCGTTTTGAAAAAAGGAGTTTGATGCAACATTATTTGAGTTTTTGGGGGGTTTTTTTTGCGGTCGGTGTCACCCTCTCTGTTTGTTCTGGTGACCAACTGGCACAGCAACAGAAAGTGCTGAAAAGTCCAATAGCCATGTTTTATCTGAACATCTGTTTTATCTGTTGTTTCTGGGACCCAGACAAAGGAAAACCTGAAAGGACAGGCGTAATTTCTTACTGTATTCAATACTAAAAGAAAAGGATTCGCTCTAGATTTGGGCTGGGGCTGGTTGATTTCCTTTGATGTACAGTATATCTAATCAGTACTTTGTGTTTTAGAATGTCTTTTTATAATCTTTGTAAAATATAAATCGCATTCATATACAGAGGGTTTTTTTTTCTTACTATTTTTAAATTGCTGTCAGTTTGTTTTTTCATACCAAAACAGTGCTTTTAATATTGCATAGTTGCTGGTCTTTACATTCTGTCATTACAATGTATTGGAATATTGTAATAAATGCTTAATGCTATTATGTTATCTGTACCTGCTGTAATACCACTGTAACACTTTAAATATATTGTATAGAATGCAACTTGTATATCTCTGTAATAAGGCTAGTTTAATTGGCAAAAAATCGACAAGCTGTTGAAATGACTAAATAACCATATAACCTGAACTCCAGCCACAGTAAAGACGCCAGTCTGTATCTCCATCCTCCGCTCAGGTCATGGGTATGAGTAATATGCTCTTATTCAATCACCTCATTGCACTTATTTTTATTGTGATTAACCTTGCAATTTTTGCTCACCAACTGATTATTTACCCATGTCTTCAGTCAATCGGCAGACTAGTCAATGATCACCCCCCTTGTAAGCCAATACAACCATACCAACGCTGCTTTTTATAAACACCTTTTGCAATGCAAACAAAGATTCTATTTTTATACCTTGTGGCTGTGTCACTGATTTTGTTTCCCACAATGGGGCTACATGGGTTTTTTTGACGTAGTATTACCACTAGGGATGTACCGATACTAGTATCCGTGCTGATACAGAGTATTTGGGCGAGTACTCGTATTCGCCCAAATGCTTCAATACTTGCCTCTGATAACGGAATTTCCCATCAGAGGGAGCATGGAGCCGTCTTTCTTTCAACATCATGACCCGCGTCCCGATTGGTCAGGAAGCCAGACTGCCTAGCAACAAGTGAAGCTGGCTTCCTAACTATTCAGAAGGCTGGGTGGCAGGTCATGATGTGCTACCTGGCTTCCGGTTTTGCTAGGAAGCCAGCTTCACTTGTTGGTCAGGAAGCCAGGCTGCCTAGCAATCAGGAAGTCGGGCGACACCTCATGACCCACCGCTCGGCAGCCTCAAAAGAACACCAGCTTCCCAGACAATCAGGAAGGACCATGACCCGCCGCCCAGCTTCCTGATTCAGTGCCCTGGTATCCGCGTGTACTGGAACATATTGGTACTTGTACTCTATACAGAAAAAATGGTATTGGTACATCCCTAATTACCATTATTACTCGTGCATGCCTTTTTATTGTCTGATTTGGGGGACATGAAGGCCATGCATTTTTTTTTCTTATTTTCTGTGTAATTCTTTTTATAAGTATGTTTTCTGTTACCACAGTTTCCCTCACGCCACATACCGTACACTGCTTGCCAAGTTCAAGCAGCAACATGAGGATAATAAGTATTTTGTGGCAACACCTGTCATGGAGCCAGCGTTCATCATTCGTCATTTTGCAGGCAAAGTCAAGTACCAGATCAAGGTAAGCTCCTAAGTTGTATTTTTGGGGGGTTAACTGTGGGGATTCATAAAAAAAAAAAAACATTTTAATTTTATGTCCATAAAATTACCTTTCATCCCCCAATTGACCTACTGTAATGGGTCAGCATAGTAGTTGTAACCATGTTTGGGCTATTTAAAGTGACACTAAACTGAGGAGTTAAACCTTAAAAAATGCATTTATGTACCTGAACTGTTAACAGTACTGTACCTTATTTGTGCACCATTTAGCTGTAGATCCTTCAAATTATCGCTGCATTCCTGCTTACATTGTTTTTCCTTCTGGAGGGTGGCTACTTTAGTTCCCCATGGTCCCTGTGTGTGTTGTAAAGTAGCCATCACTCCAAGCTTGCTCCG
Organism: Nanorana parkeri; assembly: GCF_000935625.1. Lineage (NCBI taxonomy): Eukaryota > Metazoa > Chordata > Amphibia > Anura > Dicroglossidae > Nanorana > Nanorana parkeri. The sequence goes on along the minus strand of NW_017307422.1, from coordinate 29,754 downwards.
TTGATGATCTACAATCTCAATACAAATTAGGTAACTAAACGTGAGATTGTGGTCCATCACATGGGGGGGGGGTTGTTTTCTTTTTACCTTAATGCAGAGAACACCGAGCCTTTAGGTCGCCAAACACCAGAGTCCCACCGCTCCAATTCTATCTTCGGTAATACACCAACCACCCACATCAGATGCAGACCAAAGGTGCACTTGCCGGTGTATGTAAAAAAATTAAGTTTTACTGCAGTTAATCCAACATGAGTCCATAAGTATACACCTCCAAACTCTCCCCCATACCTTCTCCCAAAATGCGTTTCACCACATGAGTTTAATCAGAGACCTCTGATTAAGCCCATGTGGTGAAACGTGTTAAAGGATAAGGCATGAGGGATGGTTAGGAGGTGTTTACTCATGGACTCATGTTGATTAAGTGCAATAAACCTTGATTTGTTACTGTCTCAACGGGCTGAGCGAAATCTGACACAGAATAGGCCACTCCCTGGAAGGGTTATACCGCTTTCTGTGCAGACAGGTTAAGTGCAGCTGATATTTGAGGACCAAGCCTTTAGGTACTTGAATGCATATTGAGGATTAAACTCCTGAGTTTAGTGTTGCTTTAACTGCTGGATTCCTAACCTAAAGGACTTAAGACAACTTTTATGTAGATGAGCTTAGAATTAGCCTAACAAACTAAGATGGTTCAGGTTTTCTTCTCAGGGGCTTCATTGTCCAGCTATGTGGAATTACAGCTATAAGCAGTCAGGAATAATCCAGGTGGGAAACGTTGCTTGGTTTATGGGAAGTAGATTTACATTAAGTTTCTTTTTTAAATCAAATGTAAATACCCTTTCTTTCCTCCATTAAGGGACACAAAAATTCAGATACTGTTGGGTTATACTGCTACCTACCCCAGGATTGGACACTGGCAAAAAGAAAAATTGTGGGCCAGCTCAGGATAATCCCTCCCCTACCCAGCATGGCTCAGTTTTCTGCTAGTGTCCTAGGAGAATGGATGTATTTTCTTCAGCACTTCTGAGAGAAGTCAATTAATTTTTCTCGTCTTTTGATATTTATTTGGTTCTTATGCCTCTGACTTCAGTTAAGATTTCTCCCTACATCGCTACTTGAGCTGGTCTCTACGTAAATTTGTCTGGATTGGCATTTCCTCAGCTTGACTTGCTGTACCCAGAGCCCACTGGACTAGACATTGCGGTTGTAGCTTGGAATGTCATCTTTTAGGTAGGGATGCACCAATACCAAGTACCGTACTTGGTACAGGTACAGATACTTTTCGAGCTCCAAGACTAGACTAGAGAGAAATTCAAAAGTTAGGAGACAGCTGTCATTTGTAAGGAGCACACGGAGCTCCTGGGATTTGCACATCTCTGTTTTAATGTATGATTTTATTTTTATAAATATAAATAAAGTGTATACGATTTTTGCAAGTAAGAGTACTGATACTTGCCCAAGTACTTACAAGTACTGATACATTTTTGTTTATTGCCATGTGACAGTTTTTCTAAAACAATATCGACTAATTTCAGGACAGTGGTGGAGCACCAGGGCCAGGTCCCAGCTGCAACCCTGGTAGTACTGGTGAAAAAGCCAAGTATCGGCACTGGTACTCAAAGTATCGGTGCATCCCTACTTTTGGGTACTGGTTCCCGCTTATGACAGGCATTGTGTACTGGTAAAAGTTAGCTGTGGAGCAGTTTCCAGGTCCGGAGCCAAGGCATTGCCTCAGCGCTTGCCCTGTCTCAAACTACTCACTCTGTTAAGTAGGCTGTTCAGCATCGGACGCTGATGCCATATCCAAAGAGCAGCTTGGCCTTTGAAGGATGTCGCCTCTTTGGTCCTACACTTGATACCATCAAGGATTCTACAGGAGGCCATAGAGCAATTCTGCCTTGAAGCAGCAGATGTAGGGAGTGGTCTTTCTCCATCTACCTCTGCAGTCGGTGCCCCCAGGCCCTCAAAGCCTGACTCTCACACAGCCCATAAGCCTTGAAGTCAGAAGCCTTCTGCATGAAGTTGTGTTCCTACTTCAACAAGTGGGGGTGATTTTAAATCCTGGAAGGTCCTTGGGTAGTTTGCCTCTCAGCCATTCTGGTGCAGAGTGTGCCCCTTTAAGGCTCACAGGCTAATTGTTTGCACTTGCAATTGGGGCCATCTCTCCTTCCTTCTGTAAACTGGTCTGTAAGACCCTTAATAGTACATGGCAACCCTACGAGGTCAACTGCAACAAGCTTTTTCCTGCTATCCTCATTGTAGGACTCTCAGACAACCTCACTATAGAGGGTCAGCATCATGGATCCCTGTAGGCAGCATCTTCTTGAAGGGCCTAATACCTGCAAAATCTGATTTGTGTCTGGCTTTGTCAGGTTTCATTGTTGAAAAATGTGGGTGAGGTTAACCAGCCTAGAGCTAGTCTGGTTCCTGCACTGGAAGATACCGTGAGTCTTCGAATGCCTTCACTTGCTCTGCCATTAATCAGGCAAATTCTCTTAGCGTTACTGCTAAGATTCCTGTCCTTGGCTCCATGGCTGTTGACGTTGTGCTAGATCTAGGGTATCAAGCGCTTTCTTAGACCTAAAGCTTGAGGTTAGGGATAGGAAGGGCAGTTCTTCTGTAGTGCCCCAGTGGCACCTCTTATGTACCAGTTAGGATGTCTTGGTTTTATCTAGTTCCTATCTTATAGTCTGGGTTAAGGAATGTAAATACTTGGGTGTTTCCAATGTAGACCAACTTCTCTTTTCTTCTCTTTTCTTTTCTTTTTTTTCTTACCTGGACCTGCTTTATCCTAAATTCTGTCTTGGGGCCTGTTTCTTTTAGGTGCTGTTGCCCAAAAAAGGGCTCTTCCCTTCACTGGAATTTTCTATGTTTTTTTTTTTTGGCTGATCACCCTCTTATTGGTTCAGGTTTGGTGTTCCTTTCCATGTGGCATAATTTCACTCTGTTCTTTTTCTCTAAGTCTTAAACATCATTGCCCTCCCTTTGGTCCTCGGTAGGTTCCCCTATTTTGTAGGTGGCTTGGCCTCATCTAGTTTTAGAAGTGGGCTTGTGTCCTTCATGGAACTCCTTAACTGTGTTGCTGTTCATGCGCCTGGTACTGTTTTGCTAGAAATCTGAGGCATGCTGCATAGGGGAGCTATTAGCTTTTTTAGGCCTGAAAATTACTTAAATCCCCCAAACATTATATATTTTCTGAATGCCAAGACCCTATAGAATAAAATGGTGGTAGTTGCAAATTTTTATGTAGCGCAATATTAGCGCAAGTCCTTTATTAAACCACAAAATTTAGTGACAAATTTAATTAAATGCCCCAGAACACAATAAAATACCAATTTTTTTAATGAATGTAAAAGATGAGGTTACAACGAGTAAAACGATACCCAACATGCCCAGTTTACAAATTGCGTGCGTCCGTGAAACGGCGAATAACTGCAGTACCCCAAAAAGTCCATAGAAGACGCTTTAAAAGCCCCCACAGGTCATCAATTTAGAGATACCCCAAAATACTGGCCCTAGAATTATTGCTCTCACTCCGGCGTGCGCGGCGATACCCAACATGTGTAGCGTGTTCGTCGTTTTCATACGTAGGCGCACCCGACGCGTGTTTACGTGGCGACGCGCGGGCTCGCGGGGGCGGGGGACTTTAAAAAATTTTTTTATTATTATTAGATTTATTTTATTTCATTTTAATTTTAAAAACTGTTTTTTTTTTTTTTTTTACTTTACTTTGACTGCTATCACATGGGGGGGCTTGCAAGCCCCCCCATGTAATAGCAGATGGTGGTGACAGGTCCTCTTTAAGGTGATGCTGGGGGTCCAAAAGACCCTCAGTGTCACCTTTACACTAGAAATGAGCTATTGAAGTGCAGATCGCACTTCAATAGCTTATAGCTGGGCTGCAGGAGCCCAGAACTGACAGCCCAGGGACCGGAAGTGATGCAATCTGCATCGCTCCCGGTCCCATAGAACGGGGAGGGGATCGATGAACGGAAGTTCGTCGACCTCCTCCCCAGCTCCCCGCGGACACAAAGATCGCCGGTCCCGGGCCCGTAGGAGGGGCAACGGAGCCCGGGAAGCACGGCGGGGGTGTCCGGCGGGGGGGGGGCCCCTTCTTCGGGACGCAGAAGCGATCTGGCGACAGGTAAGTCGCCAGAATCGCTTCTGTTGTAAAGCCGACAGTCGGCTTTACAAGTTTAAACAGAGTCCGGGTGGTAATAGCCGCCGGGAGTCTGTTTAAACAGCATCGGGGTACAGTGTACGTCGTCAGTCACGAAGGGGTTAAAGTTTTTTGCCAGTGTCCAATCTTCCTGTAGGCTGCAATATAATCACAGTATCTAAATTCCAAGAAAAGGAATTTATGGTGAATACAATCAACCTTTTTTTTTTTTTTGTAACAGTGACTTGTTAGATTTGAAAAATGTTAAGTTAACTCTCCTGGTATAATGTACTTTTCAAAAAATTATTAGACTTCAACATATAACCTTTAGATTTTCAAGCTTGTTAAGAACAGTACAAATGAATGTCTTGTTTTCCTTCTTATAGGACTTCCGTGAGAAAAATACAGATTACATGAGGCCCGACATTGTTGCTCTTCTCCGTAGCAGTGACAGTGCTTACATCCGTGAACTAATTGGAATGGACCCAGTGTCTGTCTTCCGGTGGGCTGTATTACGAGCTGCAATTAGATCAATGGCTGTGCTCAATGAGGCAGGCAGGCAGCATGCAGAAAAGACAGCAGGTACATAACACATTGATTTATCTTCTAGGCATCTTCCCTACTTTTTACTACATTACCACATCAAATTGAATTTGCTTTTTGTGTTGACCTGAAACCACATATATCAAATTTCTGAACTTCACTATATGTACTTATTTCTACTACATTGTTGTCTTGAACAAAGTATTTTAAATACAAGTTACTCTTGGTTAACTCTTCTTCTTCACATGGCTTTGCTTTGATTAAAAAAAAAAACAAGGTGGATTATATGTTTCATAGAATGTACACAAAAAAAGGTTCTACCTATACCAGGAAGCAGAGAGTAGAACATGGCTTTTAAAAATGTCTGATTTATTCTTTAGTTTCCTCTTTCAATTTAGGTGTGATACGAAAAGGACCTAGGACTCCTTTAGGAGAGTTGCAGAAGTCAAATGCTGCTGTGGACAAACTATATCGGTGAGTAGTTGAATATTTTTAACATTTCTAATGTTGGTTAAGTTCTGCCCATATTGAAGTCGATTAATATGAAGATATATTTCCTTCTTGCCATCATTGAGTTGCTGCGTACAAAGTCCCAGACTGAAGATTAGCAGCCCAGCAGTGTGTGCGCCAAGAGATTTCCAAAATGGTATCATATTCCGATAGTGCACATAGGCTGTTTTCTGCAGAGACAAATACTAGCCCTGGTTTTTAAAAATTAAAAAAGGCTTACCTAGTTTTAAAGAGGCATAGTTGCGTCTGTGGGTCTTCTAAACTTTGTGCACAAAATATATAATTCAAATCTACAGTTAGTAAACCAGAATGTTATTCAGAGCTAGTGATACTTCAGTTGCATATATGTGTAAGTTCACAACACTGTAAGTGGCCTAATTCATACCTGTACTCCACCTTTAGCCACTCTCTCCTCGATTTCTCCTATGATTGCGCCGAGGATTATGATATAGATGTGTTTGAAGACATCATAAGTATATATGAAAGCAAAAAGTAAGTGCTGTGGTTGACGCACTATATTTTTGTCCCAAAGTCATGCAGCTTACTGTGCTCCAAAAAAGTGTCTTAAATGAATCGCTCAAAAATCGGATCCAATTTGAACGTTATTTATATTTTCTTCCTACATGTGAGATTCTTTTTCCATTGCTTTTTAAGACTATGTAAAAACTATGTCAATATTGAGATGCAAAAAAGTATATGCAATTTTTTTTGTCCACACTTATTTGGGGCACTTAAGTTGCATGCAGGGAATAGGGCTTTAACACCGCGTCACATTGCATGGATTTATGTCCCCACCACTAATGAACTGTCAAATTATTGACTCTGGTCTTCTTTGCATTCTATGGGGTTTGAGGTGTTCTCTGAAGCACTGGGTTGTGTTGTCTTCTGTTCATGAAGTTTTATGTCTTGTCTTGGCTTAGCCACATTATCTGTTCCAGTGTAATTCACAAATGTAATTTTTGGTCACTATGATATATTTTCATCATTTTGTTTTTGGGTGGTGATTATTACATGACATGTAATTGCCCCAAAACCTACATTCTTACAAAAAAATCAAGACTAGTTTCATAAATATTTAGGTGTGTGCCTATATCATATACTTGTGTTTTAGTAATTTGGTGATTGGCTGCCTGTATGTAAGAAGTAGTAATCTTTTCAGACTATAGAAGTTAGAGCTGGGCTTTCTGTAATCTCTAATCTGTCTCTCATCCTGGCACTGGCAGAGAGCGACATTCTCAGCTGATGAACAGCATAAAGGGACTCTCCTGGCAGGGGGATGACCCAGCCAATGTACTGCGCACCCTTTCCCTACGCAGGCACTCCCGGCTCCACTTACAGTGAGTGTGCAAGGGCTTCATGACCATCAAGCAACCAAGGTCACTTCGCTGTTAGGGAGCGCTGGCATTGTGTCTTGCAATGTGTATTGTGTTTGCTAATAAAGACTGCTCTGTGGCAAATAATTGCTGTGCGTTAGTGCAAATTGTCAAAAATAGGCGCAAATGATATAACCGTATTCTCTCTGATTGTATGTGTGTGGTTTTGTAATGTGTGTTGTTGATGTTTAGATATGTATTTACACTTTGTTTGCCAATGGGTGCCCATATAGTTCATCTGGCCTTTTAACACTGACCATTAACACGTTCTCGCTAATCTGGTGGTGCATTAAAAATATATTCCGCATTTTTTTCACACTAAAAACATATTTCTAACTTGTTATGCTGACTAACTGCAACTGGCTTGCTAATGAAAACACATATCCTAGGAGTTAAGGGAAAGAACAGGTTTTGTTTTTTTGTTGTTTTTTTAACCTTGACATCTATTATTTCCATAGGAAATCTAAAAGTGGCCGCCAAAAGCAGCTGATTCCAAAGGTAATGAGAACATGTGTTTTGCCCATATGGTAATAAATTTTTTTTCATTTACCATTAGTAAGAAGTGGTAAGCTTCAATTAGTACACGCTGTACAAAATTCTGGAAACGGCAATGAGAAAATCATCTGAGCATAGGCAGTTAGAGCTTTTAGAGAATCCCAGTTGCAAGGAAGTTACGTTTTTTTTTTTTTTTTTTTCTAGAGTGGAAAAGTTATTT
>NW_017307422.1:3105-22257 GCF_000935625.1 Nanorana parkeri | reverse complement strand
CTGAGAAGATGATTTTTAAGAACTCTGACTGCCATCACAAATCCAAAAGACAAGGGGTCTATTTCTTCTTATTTTACGATTTATGAGTGGGATTGTGCAAAAAAAAACCAAACTCCTTGTTTTTTCTTTTTAATTGTGATGGAGGTGAGACAGATAACAGTCTGTTTTTTTGAATGGTTGAGGGCTTTTTATTTTGTTTTTTTAAAACCCCCCCCACCACAGCCTGAGTAGTTATACTTCCTCTTTGGTGGTTTATAAAATCATAGCCAGCTTTAGAATTAAATTGAAAGGTCCTTGTTTAATGTTAAATTGCAAAATGTTTTGTGCTGCAATACATTATATTATGTATATTATAGCTATAGTGGAGTATATATAGTAATCTGTAGCTTAAGTATCTAAAATATTGTGATTCTCAAGCTGCCCTGTCCATTAATTTACACTGTATATGCAGAACCTGCTTGATTCACAATCTCTGAAATTAATCATGAGCATGACTCTTCATGACCGAACTACCAAGTCCCTCCTTCACTTGCACAAGAAAAAGAAACCACCCAGTATAAGTGCACAATTTCAGGTATGTCCTGATAAACAATGTATTGTCTTCTTTTCATGATGTTTTATTATTTTCCTCGTTATTTTTAAGTATATAATGAAAAATATAAACCTTGAAGATAATTTTAAAAAGCCCGCAGGTTCTCACAATTTTACATTTTTATGTAAAGTTCTGCTTTAAAATGTAATATGTATTAGGTTTATAGTTATAATAATTTTTGTCATTAACATTTAAGAAAAAAGCTTACTTTGTGCAAGCCCATGTATAATGAGTTGAAACATTTTTTCTTGGCTTTAAAAGGCTTTACACACAATATATCACGGTGAGTGTAATTTTTTTTACAAATATATCTGTCTTGTAGGCATCGCTAAACAAGCTTTTAGAAACACTAGGAAAAGCTGAACCTTTCTTCATCAGATGCATTCGCTCAAATTCTGAAAAGGTATGTACCTGGTGATGGATAGATATACATTGTGTGTATGTATATACAATTATATATAGAGGGAGAGACTTTGGGGGTGATTTACTAACCTAAACACACACACAAGGACCAGGTCCGTGTGCATTTTACACAGGAAAACGTATTTATCAACCAAACACGAGCAACGTGTCGCATTTTCACGCCGTTATGGCGCGTTTTTATGTATTTACGTACGTGCGCGCCATGTAGCATGCGCCACAGGCTACACGCCGCTCTAATAGCGGCATGCAAGTCTCTAAAAGCATATTTCCACTAATGCCATATATGGAAAAGTTATGCACATGATGCATATATAATGCTGCTTCACAGTTTAGACAAAAATGGTTAGCTCATGCATTTACATCCCTGCATTCATCAACGCAAGCAACACAACGTAGAGCTAATTTACACAACATCACCTTGCAATTCATGAAGGGCTTTGCACAACACACCTGCTGGGTGTGTACACACTACAAAGGTGTCTAGACTCCACCAATAGATCATGCTGGGAGGGAACACACTACAGAGGTGTATACTTGTTCGTGGCGTGTTTATAAGGTTAGTAAATCAACCCCCTTGTGTGTGTGTGTGTGTGTGTATATATATATATATATATATATCTATATCTCACACACACACACACTTGGCCTGTATTTTGCGTAATTTAACCCTCCAAATTAAAGTGGCACTCAACTCAAACTCAAATCTTAAAAAAGGAATCTAGAACCCTAACTAATCACCAAAATGTAGCTTGTTTGTGTATCTCTAGGCTGTAGATGCTTAAATCATCTCTGAATTCCTGATGACCCTGCCCTGCCTTCTGGAGGGTGGCTACTTTTGTTCTCCTCGTCCCTGTGTGCATTGCAATGTAGCCACCGCTCCAAGCTAGAAATTTGTATTGAGATTGTAGTTCATCACGAGAGCGAGCTTGGAGTGGTGTCTACTTAACAACACACACAGGGACCATGGGGAACAAAAGTAGCCACCCTCCAGAAGTAAGGACAGTGTCAGCACCAATTCAGAGATGATTTGAGGATCTACAGCTGAGTGATACACAAATAAGATACATTTTTGTTAATAGTTAAGGTACTTACATGCATTTTTAGGATTTAACTCCTGAGTTTAGTGTCACTTTAAATTCAGGTGTTTCCAGTGAAGGTTATTGCTAATGCTTCAGCAAGACATTTTAGACAATTGTGTGCTCTCAATCTTGTGACAAATGTTTGAGAACGTTTTTGTCCCAGCATGAATGTGCCACTGGGTACAAAGCCAGGTCAATGAAGACATGTTTTGATGAGCTTGGTGTGGAGGAACTCTAGTGGCCTGCACAGAGCCCTGACTTCAGCCCTATTGAACACCTTTGGGATAATCTTTTGCCTGAAGGACATGGGATTTCTCTGTAGCCCCTGATAACCACTGTATGTGATGATGTTTTGGTCTTATTATTGTGAACTGGCTCTGAGCAATCTATTCACAAACTATCAGCATTTTAAAATCATGAAAGATTTCAAGCATTATTCATCTCACTTTTGAAATTTAATTAGATGGAAATGACCTTTGATGAAGCTCTGGTACTTCAGCAGCTTCGATACACAGGAATGCTTGAAACTGTGCGGATTCGGAGATCTGGATATAGTGCCAAATACCCCTACCAGGTAAATGAGAGATCCTATTGCTTACTTACTACTGATTGTGTTCTCAATTGCGGATAAAATTGTGTGTGGCTTTCTTTATTTACTAGGAATTCAAAGGCCAGTTTCAGGTGCTTTTACCCAAGTCATCTACAGATCTGAAAGCTGACATCACATCTCTGCTAAATAGACTGTGCTTAGACCCACATAATTACCAACTGGGAAAAACAAAGGTTGGAAAATATAATATCATAGCTTTCCTTTAAGTCAAATGGCTCAAATTATTTGGTGCTCATTGCATTAATTTATTTCCTCGTTGAATTTCAGGTGTTTATGAAGGAGCCAGAACGGCAAAAGCTGCAGGACACCCTTCACCAGGCTGTTATTAAGAAGATTATCCTGCTGCAAAGTCTTTTTCGCATGGTTGTTGACAGGAGGAACTTTCTGAGAATGAAATCTGCAGCTGTCATTATACAGGTAACATTCATGTGGACTCTCAAGCACAACTTTAAATCAGATACATTTATTCCAGGTGCATCAAAACAAAAGGTGTGCAATACAGTTCTTCTTTGGAAAGCAGCCACAGCCAGAGTAGAAAAGCCTGTCCTCTGCCATCATGCTTCTGAGAAAGACCCTTGTTCTCTGTATGGATGCAGTGTGACATTACATTCCTGCATAAACAGTGTAACATTTTTTTCTTCAGCTCTGCTATGTATAAGATGAACCTATTTTTGCTAGTACCTTTTTTCTTACTCTTTAACATCTTTTCTACAATCAAAACTCTTCTCTCCGCTGCTGCAAAAGCTGGTCTCTCCAATTGCCGCTATACAAAGCAGACGTACAAAGCCTGGGTTTGGGCACATCACATCCAGACTCCGCTGGACATTACAGGGATAGCCTGGAAGTTATTTTCAGGCACTGGGTTCTACATAGGGTGTTTTTCAGACACCGGTTTCATAAAAAGCGTCACAGATCGGTTTCCAGGTCCAGAGCTGCTGATATTCAGCCGGTCATACTTTAGTGCTTCCCTGTCTCTGAAACCTCACACTGGGAGCTACCTCAAGTATATAGGTCACTGGGCTGTTGTTTCCACCAGTGTCGTTACCAGTCTTGAATGCTTTAGAGCCCCTTAAGACCACAAATACTTTTATCTGTGCTCCCACTGTTGTTGAGGACTAGGACTTCCTTCTTCCTAGAGGTAGTTTCTACCGTTCACCTCAACCAGGACATTCTTCTGTCCTCCTGGTAAGAGAAAAGCTTGCCTACCAATATAAGGGCTGCCCTAATCAATTCTTTAAGATATGGACTTGATGGTTGGAATCCCCCTCCTTTGCACCAGTTCACTATGTGCTGAAAAGATAATTGAGGTAATCACTGGTAGGAAGATGCTGGATGTGGACCTCCTGGCCCCCTGATTCAACAATAAACTAGACAGGCTTGTCTCAAAGTATAGGGATCCTATAGCAGAAGCAGTGGAAACTCAGGTGTCTCTGTGATATTGGCACACCCTATGCCATTCCTTCACTGAAACTTCCTCCTTTACTCCAGCGGATTCAGATGGAGGATATTCCGGTGATCCTCATTACTCCAGATTAGCCAAGGCTGCAGTGGGCCGACTTAAGACTCTTGACGGGAGTTTTGTGTGCTCTTCCAGGTCATCCAGAGCTTATGTCTCAAGAAACAATTTACTTTCCAGCTTCACGGTTGCTGACTTGAACGGCATGGCTATTGAAGCAAACATTCTAAAAGGTGGGCATCTCAATCGGTGATTCCTGCGGTGTTTGAAGCTAGAAAGTCTACAGCCTTTGGCTCTCAGCTATATCAAGGGTCAGGTTTCTGCACTCCCGGTCTGGTTTCCATTACCGTTAACCACTCATTCACTGATTTAAAACCTTTGTATAGTAAGTCTCCCATGTAGCTCCCTCTGTTTATTCCCCTGTGACTTAATGGTATCTAAATTGGGTTCTCTCTTTAAAAAAAAAACCACTTTAAATCCAATACAGACATTCTCGCTCTACACTCACCCACCAGGTAGTGTTCCTTGTAGCCATCACCTCTGCAAGGTGAGCGTCTGAACTAACGACCTTATCTGCTCTGGTTTTGCATAGGGACAAAGTGGTGTTGGGGCCTAGGACTTTCTTCTTGCCCAGAGGTATTTTCTGCTTTTTACCTTACAGTAAATACAAAAAATGTTGTGTGTAAGGTCCTTCAGGTGGCTGCTTGAGCTTCAGGCAGTCCCTGTTGTGTTTTTTTTGGGGGGGGGGGTTTCTGTGTTGCCCACCTACCCCCAGCTGGACTTATTTTGGATATCCTCAGGCTAAAATACTTCCTTTGTCCCTCAGTAGATGAGAAGGAAAGAAGGGTTTTTGTCCCCACAGTAAATCCTTTTCTTGAAGTCCACTGAGGGACACAGATCCAGCTGCTTTGTATTTATAATTATGTTTTCTTTTCTAATAAACTGAGGCATGTTGGTAGTAGGAGGGGTTATGCAAGGCTGGCCCACAGTTTGTTTTTTTTCTTGATTGCCAGTGCCCAATCCTTCTGTAGGTGGCAGTATAACCCAAAAGCGAAATACTTCCTGTGTTCCTCGGTAGACTCCAAGAAAATGATTTTATGGTGAGTAAAAAAAAAAAAATCTTTATTTTTTTTGTTTTGCAAATGCATAGCTTTGATTTAACTTCTGTGTTGGTGCTGTGAAGTGTTTTGCATTTGTGTTTACATAAAGAACTGATACACCACTAATATATGGGTTTCACTCTTTTAACAGGCTTGCTGGAGATCGTATCATGTGCGATGTGGGTTGCAGGCTAGGAAGAATGCAGCAGTGTGTATCCAGGCTGCTTGGAAGAGTTATGTACAGAGAAAGATCTATGTTAAGCAGATCTGGTTGATCCAGATATTGCAGGCATATTGCAGAGGATTCCTGCAGAGACAAAGGTAAAAGAGGGAGTACAGTGAATGCTTTCTTTTTAATGTTATCTAGCACAAAACACATCAATTATATGCATGGCCTCTTTTTAACACTTTTTTTTTCATCTCACCTTCGATTGATTTATTTATTTTTTTTGACATCAGATTTATCTTTTTAGATGTATTACTAAGGTTTTCTTCAGTTTCTCAATCAAGTTCTGTATAGCTATGTAATCTTACCGTAGATTTGAATGTCAAAGATACTGCACCTGGGAATTTTATAGGTGTTAAATTAGAAAAAAAAATTTTTAGCTTGTGTAATTTTAAATCGTGCAAACTGCCAATATTTTATAACTTAAATGATGACTTTTCTAAATAAGCACTTCTTCCTTCATTTCATATATGACCATACCTGTAGTTTGTATGAAGCAACAATCAATACATCTTAACTAGCTCCAAACGTAGTTAAGATTTAGTGATGGTAGTAGCACTGGTTTCATTTGGTTAAAGAACCCTTCTATTCATCGAATCATGTGTACATGCTTATTTAAAGACTTTTTTCTCCAATTATATTTTTAATTTTTATTGTAAAAGACCATTTTCCTAATTACCTGGCGTTAGGAAGCTTACAATTTAATGTCCTTACCACAGCCATTCAAACACTTACAAACTAGGGCCAGTTTGTGTGGAAGGTAATTAACAAATCTGTATGTTTTTTGTATTGTATAAGGGCACACACTCCACTTCTAGGAATTTAATCCAGGCTCCCGGGCTAAAAGATATGATTGCTAACTACGTAGAATATGTTAAGATGGTAATATTGAATCTATCCACCAAAAGAGTAGACCATGGAAAAGTTTTGTGATGGTGCTGTGTGAAAAATCCTATGCTGGGCATGCTAACATGGTAATCAAAACCTTTTCTTTCTAGAGTCAGAGTCTTGCTGGAGGAAAAATGGAAAGCAGAGGAAGAGAAGCGGAAGCAGGACGCTATTGAAAAGGAGAGGCAAGCTCTGTTAGAAAATACTCAAAGAGAAGAACAAATAAAATTGGAGGAGGAGGCCAAAAGGCAGGCTAAGATGAGGCAAATAGGTGCCTCCAAAATAGAGCCTGTAAAACCCAGTAAATCTGAAGATTATACAAATGAAAAAAAGATGGACAAAGAGCCAGTGAGGAAAGAAGGAAGCAATTTCAAAACAACTGAAGAGGAGGAGAGGATACTAAAAGAGAATGAGCGTAATAGGACAGTTAAAGAAGATAATTTAGGTGAAGACGGCATTTCTCATGCACAACAACAAACGGGTGTTAAGGACAATGCCCCTGCATCAAATGAAGATCCTTGGCTACCAATGAGCCCCAAAACTGAAAAACCTTCAGAGAAAACTTCTGCCAGGACTGAAAGAGAGAATAGAAGGCAGAGATGTCTGATGCATGACATGCTGCAAAATAAACATATATCCACCTCGCTGGTTGAGGGTGAAAAGGGGGAAGATGGTGCTAAAGAACAACTTCAGAACGAGCTTACTGTGGTACCTCAAGAGGAAAAGTCAGACAAAGAGAAAGAAGTAGCTAAAGTAAAAATGACTTATATGGGGAATCCTGATGTAGGGAAACCTGTAAGGCCCTCAGATCTCCAGTTAAATATTCAACAGGCTTCACAAAAGCAGTCTTTAGAGGAGAACACGCAAAACACACCGCAGGATGCAGATGTTCCCAGCATTGGCATAATACAGAGGTACAGTGATCACGAGAAGCTACGAAACAAAGCCGAAAAGTGGAAAGAAAAAAGGCAAACTGAAGCTAACCTGACTGAGCCTGCAAGCATGCCTGATGGAGATGAAGTGTGCATTCGACAGGACAGCAAAGAAATGCCACCAAGGTTTGGATTTCTTCTTAAAACTATATTTAAAAAAAGCATTCACTGGGGGGACACAATAGGCACCTGTGTTTTTATAACCTGTCTTCACAATATTGAACAGTTAAACATTCTCTTGTTGGCTATACCAGTGTTTCCCAAGGTCTGTTGGCACCTCCTTGCTTTAGAGGCTGTGCAGCTGGGCTCAGGATTTATGTATAGGGCCACTTAATGCAATTATTAACTCTCCCTGGTGTTGTCTTGTCATTGACGATCACTAATATAGCATGTACATTTTAATCATCAGCCTGAACGTCCGCCTCTGTGTCATTCTGTTGATGTTATTGTCCTTACTGGATACTGACTCTCTTAGAGAGCATACTGTTGGGTTAGAGTTAAAGGGATTCAAACAACACTCAGGGAGCCATTATGACTCTGCAGTGACATTCATTATAGTGAAGTCAAATTGTAGCAGTGTAGGAAGTTCAGGCAAATGCCAGGGGTTGTTAAACAGTGTATACAAAAGTGCATCTGGTTGATTCAGGTGTGCATTACTGTGCCACAGTTGTTTTGCAATTGAATCATCTGACTATCATCTCAGGAATATGCAGGGGTTTTTTTTCCAAGATTAAAGTTTCCATTTTACAATTTACATAACATTTCATAACAGCACCAACAAAAGAAAGGCGGTAAACAGAAAAATAAAGGGAAAGGCAACTGAAGCCGACACAAGTCACAATATATATTCAGTGTACAAAGTTAAAGTAAGGTGCATATATTCTGCTACCATATGCAGACATACAATAAAGGAGCATTGTTCTATCACAGTTTATGCAGCTTTAGTGTGCTATAATATACTTGTATAGGAGCGATGATTATTGCACAATGTTGCTGAGCCAAGAGCTGTTAGCAGATCTCAACAGATGTTGCTTAATGTCAGGACAGGGAAACAGTATTCTGCATAAGTTATTTTTTAACCTAATTGCTGCTGATCTTCTCCAAAATAAGCCGATCTGGGTATGTCGTCTTTCTCGCATGTCCATTGGCAAGGTGCATTAGGGTTCCAGTCGCAATTAATTGCACCACATTGCCCCAAAACATGTAAAGTGATAGTGTAAATGAGGCATTAAAAGTTCACAACACGGGCAATGCGTTTTTCTATGATTAGAGATTTTGGCAGGCTGCCACCCCCCTAGTATAAACAACTAGCAGGTATTTTTTAGGCTACATTCAGAAACTTTATACTTCCCAGATAACATTCTCCTGCATTTACATGCATGTTCATGCATTTAAGTGCATTCAAAGTATCTCATCTGCCCCTGGAAGCGCAGTCTTCTATTTTCTATAAACACATCTAAACATTTAAAATCATTACATGCATTTATATGTATTTTATAAATGTCCTATAATCCCATGCATTGGAATATATGTCAGTGCCCATGTAAGCTGTTGAAAACCAAATGAAATCCGACTTCAGAGTCTTTGTTGTGATCTTTGAGGATATTTCAGAATTAATAACTTCACATTATTTGCAGCTAGAGAGGTCAGGGATGGTTTGTTTTAAAGCTCAATCACTGCTTGTTAAGATTATTTAACTATGTTCATAGTCTGGGCACAGGTGCACTTTAATGACTAACACAGCTTAAAAGGGAAGTTTATTTCCTTCTACCCCCCCATATCTTGTGCAGTATGTTGATCTCAGATAGCATACTTTACTTGCCGATTTAGCAACACCAGCATTGTTCTGCTCTTATCCACTGATCCCCGCCCCACCGCACACCAGGTCCCATGCTGCCATTTTGAGAGAAATTTGCCGCATGTGCAGATACACTGGGTATCTCTGCCAGGTCCCATAGACTGCTGCAGTGTACCCATGTGCAAATTCAACGCATGCACAGACATGTTGCGGGTCTCTGTTGGGGACCTGCAAAAAAGCAAGATCTCAAAAACTGTGACGTACATATTCCAGGAGGTAGTGGTGGGTGTCTGTCATCCTCACCTAGGTGAAGATTAGGTAAATGAAAATGTATATGCAATCAAAAAAGTCTTGCAATTTTTGTGGAGGTGGGAGCAGGCAGGTTAGTTTAGTTAATTATAGAAATGGGTGAAGGTGCTTTAATGCCGCACTTTTAAGTTGTTACAGTTCTAAATCTTGGCATATGTTTATTTTTTTCTTTTAATAGGGGAAAGGCAATTGTTGGAACAATACAAGCTTCAAAGGATACACAGTCTCCCAGTATTCCTCAGGTCAGTCATTGTCTAAATGCCTGCTGCCCAAACTGGGCTCTCTGCACACAGTAATTTGTGTTTTTATTTCTTGGGTGCTTACCTCAAACCAGTAAAGGAAAAATATTCTTGAGACTGGAGTCCGGTTTTTAAAGAAGATCTCCAGGAATTTTTTTTATTAACGATTTCTGTGCAAAGGCCTAAAAAGTTAGACTCACCCGAAGCTCTGAGCTGGCTTGTTCTGAGATGGGTCCTTTCAACATCTCTCCCCCTCCTATGCAGCGGTCTAAGGTCCTGTAAATCATCATGTCTATACACTGTGTATAGATGTGAGGAAGCTGAAGAAGATTCCAATGCTGCAGGGAGGAGGAGACGGGCTGGAGGGAGCACTGTGACAGCTGGCTGGCTCAGAGCTTCGGGGCGATTTTATAATTTTGTTGTTTTAGCACCTAGACACAGACGAGCAATTAACCCTTGCAGTGCAGGGGTAGCCCCACTGCAAAGGTTAATAAACAAAAATTCCTGGCATTCTTCCGCTTTTAAACCATTAAATTAAAAGTTTTGTAATTTCAATAAGGCATAGCAATTTGTTGAACATTATTGCAAGTTTGTCCCCGCAGCATAAATTCCACATAATCTTTAGATTTTATATTATGGATACCTGTATTTTTAAGGGAGTAAAAAGGATTTTGTCCAACATTTTGACATCTAAGTAAATGAACAATATGGATCTGTAATTAGACTAGTCGGTGTGTCATCTGTAGCTGGTTTGGTGAGCATGTTAATCATTGCCAACTATTAAGAACACAGACCAATTTTAGGCTTTAAAAAATCAACTTCTATAGTAGGACGCAGCAGAGTTGTCCAGACCTGGTGGTTAGTTAAGTTTGTGTTAACTTTGATGGCAGCTTGTACTTGCTAGCAATGTCATTTCTGTATGGTGCAGGGATCGAAGGTCTTCAGAGACCTGAGGAACAGCAATGGTGAAAAACTGGGCTTTCGCCTTTTTTTATGATGAATTGTTGAGAAGATTAAAGACAGGTGTTTTTGAAAAATGTGGGTGATCTTTAAGGGGGGGGGGCTCCATGTTAATTGGCGTGCATCGGTATTAGGTCAGATAAGCTTATGTTACAGGGGTAGGGCGTTCAAGTTTGGGGACAAACATGGTGTCGGATGTATTGCCTCTAAGGTAAAAATGGAGTGTAGTGCAATGAAGATGTTTATATGCAAAGTTAGTGAAGCAGAGGTTTCGGTCACAGCAGGCATGCACGAGCTTGGTCATAATCTAAGGGGTGAGGGTAGATTTAAATTGTCCTCAGAGAGTAATGAAAGCTTGTTTGAGATCTAAAAGTTTATTCAGCCTTTCTTCCGCTGGGAAGCTACTTGAATAATACAGCCTTTAATGGTAGCCTTGTGGGGTTCCCACATATGTACTGGAGAGTAGTGACGGTGAATATTTCAGATAGAGCATTGAGAGCAAAACGTATAGATGGGTCCTGTAAACAGAAAAATAAAGGGAAAGGCAACTGAAGCCGACACAAGTCACAATATATATTCAGTGTACAAAGTTAAAGTAAGGTGCATATATTCTGCTACCATATGCAGACATACAATAAAGGAGCATTGTTCTATCACAGTTTATGCAGCTTTAGTGTGCTATAATATACTTGTATAGGAGCGATGATTATTGCACAATGTTGCTGAGCCAAGAGCTGTTAGCAGATCTCAACAGATGTTGCTTAATGTCAGGACAGGGAAACAGTATTCTGCATAAGTTATTTTTTAACCTAATTGCTGCTGATCTTCTCCAAAATAAGCCGATCTGGGTATGTCGTCTTTCTCGCACGTCCATTGGCAAGGTGCATTAGGGTTCCAGTCGCAATTAGGACTCCACCGCTAGCCTAGAGACTTTGATAATGTGGCTAATAAAACCAGATTCTTGGCATGTTTATCAAACTGGAACAAGTCAACAAAATGGAGGCCAGAGCTCCATATCATGGTTGTCTCAGGAGGGACTCCAAAGGCCAATTAAAGAAAAAAACTGTGTTTGTTTTGGGTAGAGGGTAAAATGGTTAGAACCTTGTCTCCATTTTGGAGATTTCTCCTTCCTTTCTGTTTTATTTCTTGATTGTCAGACAAAATAGAAAGTGAGGGGAAAGCTCCCTAACAGGAACACAGACAACAATAATAACCACAATTTCCTGTGTAAGAAAGTTTTTGAACTTTTATTAGTCTTTTAGTTCTGTCTGTGTCCCCATAAAGGTTGTTCATTAAAGGAGCATAGGAAATACTTATTTCCTAGTGGCCATAATGCAGTATATTCCTAATATTATATTTGACTTGGAAAGAAAATGTCCAAGAACGGTCCCTTTTGCCTCCATTCACAGCGAACGAATGTACGCGGATTTCTTCCATTATGAATAGTTTAGAGACCCTTTCTGAACAATCTGAGCTTGAAGCTTAAAGTGACATTAAAGGCTAAAGCCCCCTCCCCCTTCCCCACAATGCTAAAGTAAGGATTTAACTTAAATGATGTCTCTTAATCCGATCATCTTCTTCTTTAGTGTTGTTTTTAGCTGTCCCTCCAGCGCTGGTCTGGGTCTCCGATCCAGAGCTGACTCCTCTGTCCTCCTCTTCTCTCATGTCCCACGGAGTCTGTGCGGGTGCAAGCTGCTCCATAGACTTGCCTTGCTTGCTTGCTAGCAATAAATATATGCAAAAACATGTGAGGGTTTAATAACTCTTTAAGCTATTGCTTACTAAGAATAGATAGGTAAACTGTCTCCGCCTGTTGATTGGAAACAAATTTACAACAAATATTATTTATTTACCTGATTATTTAAAAAAAAAAAGTGTTAGTCTCAAACATAATAAAGAACTATTGTCTATAAATTGTAAATCCCCACAGTCACCTATTACGTATTCAGTTTTACATAATAGGTTTGCCCTAACCTGCAAGTTTACCTTCATAATATCTGTTCTGACATTGTAATATCTCTTGTGCAGCCACCGCCTATGTCAGTTGACACTGATAAGGAACAAATTAAGCCTATTCTTCAGAAAAAGAAATCCAGTGAAAACAAGGCTCACCCAGACTGCACTGCACATTCCACAGACAAGTGAGTGTTGCCAGAGAGAGATCATATGGTTTTACGGACTAATGACGTATATCACTGCACCTGATTAGATTAGTAACTTTTTATATTAACAGTAAAAGAAAATACCTTTCTTGCCACACAGGCATACTTACAAGAGCCCCCTATACAGGCTTTTGGGAATGAAGCCTGACAAAAAGAACAGTAAAGATGGACCACTCACTCCAGAGTGCACAGAACAGCTATCTTTCCCACACTTGACCCAAGAACCTTCAGCAACAAAACGTTCTGTAGATGGTATGTATTAGGAGTTGCACTGTATAAGCTTACCTTGTTTGCAAAATGAACCCAGTGGTACACATATAATGGCTGACATGCATGCAAAGTCTGCACCATGCATGCTTACCTGTACTACATGTGCATGTATATATACCTCCAGTCATGTAAAAAATTAAGTAGACTCCGTGAAAATTGTTGACTTTTTCAACATATATGAGACAAAAATTAGATTTTTATAGAAACAAACTCATAGGCAACCACAACTCACTTAGGGTCTTCGATGTTTCTACTGATCTTGGTATGATGGCACACATGTCAGTAGCAAACCAAACACCAGGCCGTAGATCTCTAACGTTGAAATAAGACAGGTTCCACCTGTGTACCCTCTAAGGAGGTTCTAATCTGTATGCATATTTGCAGTCACATTTGCACTGAAATGCAGATAAATACATTATTTCACAAACTGCTACCTCCTTTTCCCTGTGATCCCTGTAGTGAGTGAAGGTGGGGCAGACAGCAGAGCTTCATTATCTCCAGCAAGCATGTTGTGGTAAACAGGTGAATTTTCAGGGGCCCTCTCTGCAAATGTGACAGATCAAAACATTGTGGCATTCAACATACGGTTACTTCCTGTAGGTTGGACACACCATCTCTGGACCATAGTTATAGATATGTTTTAAAGTTTTAGTATTTTTTGAACTCTGTGTCTAGTAAGTAGAATATTACTATTTAATGACATTCCTGTATTAAAGGTTCAGCTGTCACAGGGCAATCTGGTCGTCCATCTCCAACAGAGCCACAGAGTAAAATTCGAAGGAATCGATCAATTAAAATTGGTAAAGCTGCCACTGTGTCTGAAACATGGAATGCATCCTTGTGCCGAGAGATCACCAACTCTACTGAACTGAAACACCTTGATGACTTCTTGTTTGCTAAGGTAATGTACTCGTACAAATGAATCTATGGTTACTGATAGATCAAACTTGCACGTGTGTACATTCCTAAAACACATTTCTCTGCAACACTGTATGCGGCAACAGGCTTTAAAATTGTTTTGTGCAGTGCTCTCTGCTAAACATTCTGTTGATCCTGCCAATAAATACAGCAGGGGGTGTATGAAGGGTGGCTGGTTTAGGGGGGATGGTGGGAAAGGGGTGCAGTGTGGATAGAGATCAGCAATACCAGCAGTATTAGTTTACTGCTACTGCCTATTGAGAACTACATTGGATGGCTGGTGGATAGGCTTTGGTTGTGACCAGTCCCCATAACAGAAGACTGCAGATGAAAAGCATTTCTTTTTTGAACCGGCCCAGTGAGAGGGCGGGAGTAGTCCCAGTAGCAATTTTAATGTGTTTTCTAAATTATGGTGATTTTTCTCTGGTAGATCTCATTGAGCTCGTCATTTGAAAAGTAGATCTCCAGATGAAAAATTGTGGGCACCCCTGATCTAATGTATTCTCTTTTTCTTCTCAGCTTAACACCCTACATCAAGATAAAACAGCTATTGAAGGTCTACTCTACAAAGCAATGGAAATGTTCAGAGAAAATCTCAAGTTAATGTACTCTTCTCCAGTAAGTTGTATACCTCCCAAAAGCACTTCAAAGCACAGCCACCACAATTGAATGAACTATCCTAAATTTCGAGTTGTAAAATTGATGATCTTTATAAAGCAGTGAATGTGACATTGACCAAACATTCACTGCAGGTGTATATTCCTGGTGTGGGTTTTTAAATTACAGTGATTGATTCACCTGCAGTAAATGGTGCTAGAGGGCCAGTTACACCAAGGTAGAAACAAATATGGTACCTACCTGTTTAAGCCATTTTATATATGTAACTTGTTTCTTTTCAGAAAGGGCACTTTCATGCTAGCTACAAAGATCTTATGGATAATTTCCAGCTTCTTGTAAACAACCTAAACAAAGAAAGAAACGAGAAGGATGTGAAGCTTGTCCTTAACCTCTTCCAGTCCTTTTTGGATGAGTTTACACGCGGATACTCAAAGAGGGATGACGGCGAACCACACAAGGTTAATATTCTATTCATCTTAATGGGCAACCTGTTATTACGCATACATACTAGAAATAATGAGCTTGTCCTTTCCTGGTTTTGAATAAAATATTTATTGCATATAAAATTTGACCAATAATGCAGCCCAAAATTTTTTTTTTCCAAAATATATTTTTATTGATTTTTATCAGTTCCACAAACTACAATAAACACAAAAAAGACAAGAAACAAAAACAATTCAATCAACCTAATGAAAAAGTAATTCATACAATGACTCCTTCATATCATTACATCCACATATATATTACCATAAATCATGAAAACATCTCACATCTCTATTCCCATTCACCCCCCCCTCCCAAAAAAGATAAACTCACATAATCCTAATTCAGGGAGGTATTTAATATAGGTCTAGTCATTGAGGGTTTTACTTAGCAGATCAGAATCTTACTACTTTCTCCCTACCTTTTTCCCCTTCTTCTTTCTCTTTTCCTCACTTCCTGTGTCCACTATAGATGTCTAAGGATCACTGATGGGCCAAGATAATCCCTCCATGGTCTCCACCTCTCTATAAACAATGTATGTCTGTGGTATAGCTGGGCTGTGAGCTCTTCAAGTTGCATAATGTTATTTAATTCCACTACCAATTCCGAGATCTGAGGGGGGCTAGTTGACTTACAATGTCTTGGTATTACTGTCCTTGCGGCTGCCAGTATCGGACCCAAAAGTCCTTTTTTCAATACTGAAATCGAACCATGGTGTAGTGACAACAGAGTGACCTCAGGGATTTAATGGGCATCTATACCAGATGTATGTAACACACATCACTTCTGCATTCACAGCTCGGAGGGAGGTCAGCAAGGAGCTGATCTCCCGTCCTCTTCCTCCTGACGCCCTCCGAGCCGGTCCCGGGCCGCAGATGGGGCAGCGGATCCCGGGACTCAAGGTGAGGGGTCAGGGGGGAGTGGGGCAAAAAACGAGCACATATAGACGATCGGCGGGCTATGGTGCCGCCGACCGTCTATATGTGAAACACCCGGTAACGGGTGTTTGCATTGGTCGGGTCTTCACTGGCCGTGCGCGCCCGCCAGGGGAAAAAAAATGCCGTCTGGAGACGGCAATCCACCAATGCTGCAGTGCCGTCCGTCCGTTTTTTTACAACGGGCGGACGGCAAGTGGTTAAAGGTTAAAAGGAAAATCTTCTTCCACTCCTCCAATGTGATTACATGTCCCAGTTCTCGTTCCCATGCTTTAGTATAAAACGGAGATGCTGGATACATCTGTGATAGTAATATATTATATAGCTTGGATACCATATGTCTGTCTCCTGCTTTATTTAAACATATATCCTTGAATGGAGATAGGTCTCTAAACACACTATCTTGTGCGCTAAGGGCTGTGAAGAAGTGTTTTAGTTGAAAGTATTCCAGCCATTTACCCTTATTTGGCTGGTTCATGGGAAGTAACTAAGAGTGGACGTAGTCCTTTCTCTGTTATGGCTTGTATTATTGGAGAGTGTCTAGTGGTCTCCCAAATCAAGAATCTTCTACTCTTAAAACCAAAGGGAAAGTCTGGGTTCCCCAACACAGGTGTTAGTGGGCCCACATATGTTGATATCCCACCCCTCCTGACCAGTGCATCCCATATTTTTATTATTGAGGAAATAACCAGAGAACTCTTCCAGCATTTTTTCGGTTAATTGGTGGTATCCAAGGGATAGATGTCAGAGGTACATCCACCTCTGCCTGTTCGTTTGACAGAGTCTTGTTGGTTGCCGCGCTTACATTCAGCTCCCGGCGGCATAATCTTACGATCGTCAGCTGTCTTTTACTTGGTTCTGGCCCGGACATCTGCTGCAGTAACTCCGCTCCCCCACATCACCCCATTCCTAAGACCACCCCAATCATACCACACCATCTCCCGCTGGCCGCTCTGCTGCTTCTGCTTGCTCTGCTTAAGTTTTCCTTCAGGTCCGCTCCTCTACTGACCGACAGTTTCGATTTTTTGAAGTTTTCCATTTCGGTGCACATCTACCCAATTATATACACACATTGATCCCAGCCAGGTCTATGGGAATCCTGCAATGCACTGTGGTGTCACTGCCCCTCATCCAATCAGGGAATGCCTAGTATTTGAGGAAAATACTAGGCGTCCTCTGAATGCACACTATAATCAGTGAGTGACTCTCTCTGGGTCATTATGGGCAAATTTTTTGTTTTGGCATTTCCCCAAAAGAGCTATTTTCGACCCATATATCGGTGCATCCCTATAATTTTTTTTTTTTTTTTTAAAGCCAGAGTTCTACATTAAAAGCATAAGTATACAGCATGGAATGTTGATCTATGAATCCATGAGTAAAAGTCTGGTATAACAAAACCATTCACACCTCTTTATAATCTTCTTTATTGTTTATTTTACCCAATTGATAATATGTAAATGATAGATGTGCATCTTATATCTTCTTAACTAAAATATGTAATTTCCTTTCAATTCCTAGCACTTTATTAATACTTTGGAAGTGTGCGTGCATTGTATTTTAGGAACTTGGGCGGGATATTATCCTAAAATATGAACTCAGGAGAAAGATGATTACTGTATTTTTAACATAACAATGACATTGCAAATGGTAAAGAACATTACGCAAGGAGGCTTTTTTTAAATCCTGTCTCAGTTGCTATTAATTGAGTATGTTTGTTTGTTCAGCAGAGAAAATCTCAGAAGAAGAAAAGGAAACAGGATCAAAATGTAAGCTACCTTCTGTTTGAATACAAACTTTCTAATAGTAATTTAAAGAACTCCAGTCAGAATAAAACTTAACCCTTGCTGTGGGGCTACCCCCGCACTACAAGGGTTAAGTGCTCGTTATCATCTAGGGTCTAAAATAACAAAGATATACTTACCTGAAACTCTGTCTCGTCTGGCTGGCAGTGGAATGTCCATCCAGTGTTGTCCAATGCCTGGAGTCCTTCTTTAAGGGCATATTCACGTTTAATATTTTACAAGCTGTTCATTCATTGTTTATTTGCCAAAGATGAGCAGCAGGTTCCTGAGTTCCTGAGAATGGAGGAGTGTGTCAAACTATCAGACTTTTTGTCATGGAGGGATAACTAGTATTATTGTGTTATCTATAATTCTTACTGTGTCACAAATTTCGCACTTTCTGTTTTAAAGGGTTTCTAAACTCTGTTTTTTTTTCCTATATCTACTGCTAGCAAGCAGTAGATATAGGCAAAAATTTTTTTTTTAAAAACACTTTAACAGCAGTTTAAACTAACCCTGTCTTCGCCGCACGCTCCTGTCCGAGAATCCGAAACTGCTCTGGCGGCCGCAAAGCATCTTGGGGCGGGCGCATGTGCAGTTCGGATTTTCGCTGGGACGGGAGGAGAGACGTAAGGTAAGTATATGGACGCGTGCACCCACATGCCGACGCCGCGGGATCGGAAGTGCCTGCAAGGACAGAGGAGTCAGCGCTGGATCGGAGAGCCGCCGCACCGCTGGAGGGACAGATGAAAACATCAGGAAAGAAGAAGATGATCGGATTAAGAGACATCATTTAAGGTAAGTGCTGACATTTACATTGGGGGGAGGGAAAACATTTTTTGCCTTTTTAATGTCACTTTAAGTTGAAACATCAGTATCAAAGTCTTTAAAAGAAAGATACATGCATTGCATTTCAGGCATCCATATAACTCTTTTGCACTCTTTATTTGCAGGTTGAATCCCATGGACATGTATTTATGAGCTCCCAAGTAAGCATTGGGCAGTCCTGTGAACATTGCAGTTCCAATATCTGGCCTATGGAGAAGGCTTATCTTTGCAGTGGTAAGTAGAAAATACTGTTCGTATACTACATTTCTAAAGGTGTGTTTTTTGTTATTTTGAAGATATGGGTAAAGTTAGTCTTTAAGAAGATATAAATATAATTTGAAATGCATTGGTTTAAAGGTCTTGGGCTTACCATGAAATGTAAAGGAGAACTCTGGGCAGAATAAAACTTAACCGGTGCAGTGGGGCTTCCCCTCACTGCAAGAGTTAATTGGCCATTTTTGGGTCTAGGGTCTAAAATAACCTCGGTCCCGCCTGGCTGCTATACTGGCCCGTGCAGCTTCTCTCCGCTCCAGCGGTCTAATGAC
>NW_017307422.1:0-3058 GCF_000935625.1 Nanorana parkeri | reverse complement strand
GTGGGGACTGGTCAAGCAGCCAGACGGGGCAGAGGATCAGGTAAGCATATCATTGTTATTGTAGACCCTAGACCAAAAGGAGCACTTAACCCTTACGGTGAGGCTAACCCTGCACTGCAAGGTTTAAGTTTTTTTCCCCTGCCCAGAGTTGTTCTTTAAGTAAATGTGGAAAATATCTAAGTTCAGTTCTGACTGTGACTTTGTTTTTGCTGTTCAGCCTGCAAGACAATCTGCCACAAAAAATGTCTGAGTAAGATGCAGATCCGCTGTGCACCTGTTGGAGTAAAAAGTGTAAGTGTTATATTATATGTCCTATAACTGGTATGTGGTCTAAGGAGAAACTTCACCGGGCTGCCAAAGAATAGTTAAAGAAAAAAAAAGTTAGCAGCTACAAGTACTGTGATTAAAAGAGACGTCACATCCCCGCCCTCCTCTCCTCCTCCAATCACAGAATGCCCTGCATTCTGAGAAAATACAAGACATTGTAGGAGGATTGTGAAGAGGGGAGGGTGATGTGACTGGAGCGCTGTACTGCTAGAATCGCAATCCTCGCTCTTTTCAGGGCCTGTTCACACCAATTGCCAGTGCTTTCCAGAGCGGTAGCTGCTGGAATGCACAGCAATCGCTCACTAAACTTCCTCCTTCCTGACACTGCAGCCATCCCCCCCCCCCACACCCCCCCCCCCCCCCACACACAGACACACATACCCCCTATGCATGCAGCATTTTGCGTTTTGCAGTGGACCGAAACCTAGGCAATGTTTTGCCAGCCATTGACTTCACTGCACCGCCACACCCCCTCCCGCCCCAGAATGAAGGAGGAAGTTTAGTGAGCAATTGCCATGCATTCCAGCAGCTACCACTCTGGAACGCACTGCAATTGGTGTGAATGGGCCCTCAGTGTCTGGAAGCTGAATGTTGTGTGCAGGAAATGGAATTCTGCAAGGTAAGATTTTTATACTTTACAGTTGCCTTCTGTACCTAACACCCAGCTTTTTAATGATCATTTACTCACCCAGTGTACTCTGGAGTGTGGCTTTAAATATGAGACCTGAGAATAAATGCAGAGGTGTATGCAGAACAGTGGGATATACCAAGGGATATGGGGGAGTAAATACTATGCATGAAAACACAAATACTATGCATTCTAAAATAGTTTGAGTTCCTGCCAGCTTATATTGAAATCAGATGGCCTTATCCTGGTAACTGACATTTGTGACCAGCCTGGATGTTGCTAGATATTTGTAGAACTTCAGCATCATATGACAACTGCGTACATAATACACTATGTGCCCATATTTAGTTCTTTAACCTCTTGCCGTCCGCCCGTATTAAAAAAACGGACGGACGGCACTGCAGCATCTGCGGGTTGCCGTCTCCAGGCGGCAATTTTTTTCTGCTCGCGCGCGCCCCCTAGCGGGCACGCACGGGCAGAAAAGACCCGCTCAATGCACACACCCGTTACCGGGTGTTTCACATATAGGCGATCGGTGGGTCCATAGCCCGCCGATCGCCTATATGTGCTCGTCCCCCCTGACCCCTCACCTTGATTCCCGGGATCCGCTGCCCCATCTTGGATCCCGGGACCGGCTCCGAGGGCGTCAGGAGGAGGAGGACGGGAGATCAGCTCCTTGCTGATCCCCGTCCGGGCTGTGAATGCAGAAGTGATGTGTGTTACATCACTTCCGCATTCACCTGTCAGTCATCTGGAGAGAGAAGAAGCTGATAAAGCAGATCTCTGCTTTATCAGCTTCTTTTGGGGTCCATAGGTGATATTAGGGGTCCTAGAGACCCCTAATATCTCCATAAAGAGGACCTGTCAGTGTGCCTTTGCTATTATATAGGGGGTTGTTATCCCCCTATATAATAGCAATAACAATAAGTGCAAAAAAAAAAATATAAATAAAAAAAAAGAAAAGTAACACATAAAAAAATAAAATAAAATAAAAGCCACATATAAAAAAAGGGGAAAAAACCCCCCCAAAATGTTTAACTCCCCCACCCCCACGTTTACGCGCCTATAAACGTAAATACGCGTCCGGTGCCCCAGCGCGCAAAAATTACAATTGCGCTACACATGTTACATATCGCCGCGAACGTCGCAGTGAGAGCAATCATTTTAGGGCCATCAATCACTGATAACACTAAACTGATGAGCGGTAACAGCTTTTAAAGCGTCGCCTAGGGCCAATTTTGGGTATTATCGTTTTTTGAGGTTTCGCGCGCGCACGCAATTTTAAGGCTTGACATGTTTAGTGTCTTTTTACCCGACGTGACCCCATCTTTTATATTTTACCAAAAAATTGGGTAATAATAAATGTTTTATCATTTAATATAGGGGAAACTGTTTTTTTTTTTTAAATTTCGGTAATTTTTCCTTAATATAGTAAAAAAATAAAACCCCCAGTGGTGAATAAATACCACCAAAAGAAAGCTCTATCTGTCCCCAAAAAAGGGTATAAAATTCATTTCAGTACAGCGCTGCATGACGGAATAAATGTCAGTTAAAGTACCGCAGCGCTGAATACTGAAAAATGGCCTGGATGGGAAGGGGGTTTAACACCGCGGATGTCAACTGGTTAATGACCGCAATGACAGTTCTGGCCAGAATATGTCCAAGCAAAACAGCTAAGGTCTATAATGACTTAATTTGCTGTGGATGATTGAGCCAAATATGGGCTCTTCATCTAATTTAACTTTGAGTACATTACAGTCTTGTATAAAAATTCAGATTTTTTTTTAGATTTAACTTTTTCATTTTTGTTTACATGTTCACAGAACCAGGGCAATCACTTTGGCGTTCATGTGGCTGACTTAACCGAGACAACTTCTGTACCTCTTGTTATGGAGGTACTTCTTGAATATCTGGAAATGCACGGCTTGTACACAGAGGGTATCTATCGCAAATCTGGGGCAGCCAACTGCATGCGAGAGCTTAAAATATCCTTGGAAAAAGGTATACAATGATTGCATAAAACTGGCATCTCTGTTTACACAAGGTGTATGTGTATGTATGTATATGTGTGTGTGTGTGTATGTATATGTGTATATATTTATT
>NW_017307421.1:553296-561966 GCF_000935625.1 Nanorana parkeri | reverse complement strand
TAGCTTCTGCTCGGCGCCATGTCCAGGCCACGCCCCCCTAGTCCTATTTGTTTAATGTTTTCCCTCAGTGGGTTTGTAAATCTCTATCATATGACATTTTGTTTGATTTCAGTACTGTATAAGGCCCCTTTCACACGATCGTTCAGGTTGTCAGGTTAGAAAATGGACAACAGTGCATCTCTATGGCCCCCTTTCACAAGGGCTGATCAGGAGAGGATCCGTGAACAGATCCTCTTCTGATCAGAGCGGCACGGATCGGATGTCACATATGTGACCTCCGAGTTCATACAGGTTTTTTTCCTCCATCTTGCGATGCAGAAGACTGAAAGTGCCAGACCCCATGCAAGTCTATGGGGAATCTGTTGTAAACGGACATGTCTGTTTTACCAGACCGAGCTGGAGCTAACCGCGTGTAAACGAATGCTTTTTCAAAAATGGCTTGGCCAGCTGATTTGAAAAATGTTCCGGAGGGCTTGGCAGCGAAAGGGTTAAACCTGGCTGCCCATAGACTTGCATAGAGCGTCCGTTTGGGTCCGGCTGAAAAACTGACATGCGGACCTGATCGGACCGCTCATGTGAAAGGACCCTATGGCAGTGCAGATGATAACTGATGACCATCAGTATACTTCAAGGAAACATCAGTGTCAGCTGCGGTCTACAATTTGAGACGGATCAGCTCTTTGTTTTGACTGAACAGGACAGATGTCATCTGATGTGAACTGATGATCAATTTACATTAGTTCAGGTTACACCTGTTTTTATGGGACTGATGTCGTAATACAGCATGTCAAGTCAAGCTCAATGCATACTGGGGGAAGCAAAGAATCATGGGAATTTTCCATACTATAACAACAAAAAATATTCTGAAGTAAACTGAACTGACAACAAATGTGCAAACTTTTGTAAAAGGATTCAGTTTTTTTTTGTATCGGTAAACCTTGACTGAACTGATGACACTGTTGTTGTTTTATATTTTAATTACATCATCATAATACTAGTTCAAGTGTAGGTGAAAGCCTTTTTATGTTCTAGGACAGTTGCCAACGGAGCAGAAGGTGAGGAATTCTCAGAGTAGTGATACCTGTCCTGGCTTAACATTGGGAGTTCCCCTATCTTTAACCACTCGCTGTCCAGAGCATTTTCTAAATGTTGCACACAGGTGATAAAATCTGAGTTTTTGGCTAGAATACACCTTTACCCCCCCCACACACACACCCAAACAATTATATATTTTCTGAATGCAGCTGCCCTGTCAAATTAAAAAAAATCTATTTGCCCATTTTTATGGAGCATGGTGTTTGCACAAATGTTTACCAAACTAATATTTTTTAGCTAAAATACACTGAGGGGGATTTAGCAAAACTGGAGCAGTTGTGCACGGCAACCAATCAGCTTCTCTTTCATTTTCAAATCTCAACTGAACAGACTGAAAAGAGAAGCTGATTGGTTGCCCTGGACAACTGCTCCAGACTTTGCCTACTCCAGTTTTCATAAATTCCCCTCATAAAAATTAATTTTAGTGCACACAAACACAATATATTACCCAATTTTTTTATCAAATATAAAAGGTGGGGGCACACTTCCCCTGCACCTTACAAGCAATCTGAATGCTTTGTATGTAACAGCGAATTGCCAGTTGTAAAAAAAATGATACAAAGCACCTGTGATCTTGGTTTAACTGTTTCAGGTTGCTGTCGTTCAAATACATATTGCAGCACTGAAGTGGTTAAGGAGATTCCTCTCTTTTCAAGGGACAGGAATCAATAAAAGAAACCTGGTGGAAGTTCTGACCATTTCATTTAAAGTAGAACGAAGCCCAAACGTTTTATTTTGTTTTTATTTATTTTAGTTTTGAAGGAAGTACCCTTAAAGGAGAACTATGGGTCCAGTGTTTTTCCCCATAGTTCTCCTTAGGGTAACGGGAGGACACAAACTAGCGTCCTCCCGTTACCCTAAGCTCAGTATACCGCGAGCTACAGCTCGCGGTATACTGAGATGCCGCACCTGGAGCGGATCCCGACATAGATGACGGGATCCGCCCAGCTGTGTGAGTGACAGCTGGCTCTGCCTATCTAGAGGCAGACGCAGCTGTACCCTCTCCCGTCCGTTCCGCCAGTCAGTGCTGGCAGATCGGAGCGGGGAGAGGGGAATCCAGCCCCTCCCCCTGTCACGGCAGAGAGCCGTGACAGGATCGAGAGGTGAGCGAACCCGGTATGTGTTCCCTCACCTCCCGATCTACTGAGCCGACCTGTGACAGTCTCATTGTCACAGGTCGGCTAGAACTATGAGGTGAGTGATAAGCACTCACCTCATAGTTCTCCTTTAAGAGTAAGGGAGGGTTATAACCCCTGTCCCATTGGGGGAATTTCTCTTCACTTCCTGTCCAACAGGAAGTGAACAGAAACCCCTCTAAAGAGCAGGAAATCTTGGTGGTCAGCAGGGTCACTAGAACCACTGTCTCCTTTGGAAGATTTCCCATCTCTTTCTGTTCTGTTGACAACCCAAAATGTAGGTTTTTCTCTTACTTTCAGTGATAACGGTTACCAGGACAAATAGAGAGAATAACTCTAATTAACAGAGAGACAAACACCAGTAAAACCTGACAGGTGTTCTAATCCTTCTCCACTCTATCCAAAACTACATATTAAAAAAGTTTTGTCTTCCGCTTCAGTTGCACTAGCAATTCATTTTGGCTGGAGCACCACTTTAATATGTGAATGTTTGTATTTGAATTCATATAATGTTAATGTGTCTAATTCATTGCTTCTTAGGATACTGGTCAGGATGGAGTGTCATCTCCAGCTACCCCGGGCACCAGCAAGTCTAAGGTAAATCTATTTCTATGTGTTCCATTTTATATTATGCTTTCCAAGAGGCTACAAAGTGTTTACGTTTTGTGACCTTGCAACAGATATTGTCTGAACTGTAGTGTGTTCAGTGTTTATTTTTCAGTCAGATTTTAAAAGTGAACTATGGGAGTAAGTGTTTTCCCCATAGTTCTCTTTAGGGTCACGGGAGGACATAAACTGACCTCCTCCCGTGACACAAAGTTCAGTATAAAGCGGGCTATTGCTTGCTATATACTAAGAGCACCGCAGCCGGGAGGATCTCGACAATATTGTCGAGATCCACCCAGCAGGCTGCTTGACAGCTGGCTTTGTCTTTCTAGAGGCAGAGCAAGCTGTGCCCGCCCCCCGTCCGTTCCTCTAGTCAGCGCTGAAGGATCGGAGAGGGGAGGGGGGAATCCCTGCGGGGAGCCGTGACTGACAGTCACCGCTCTCTGCAGGGAGATGATTGGAAAGTGAGCGAGCGACAGTATGTGTTCGCTCACTTCCCGATCTATAGAGCCGACGTGTGACAATTTCAATGTCACACGTTGGCTCCAAGTATGAGGATAAATTACTCACCTCATAGTTCTCCTTTAAGCCAGAGAATCTGGTATTTCAGTTGTTTAGAAAATATTTGTATTATTTGTGTCAACTGATGTCTGTGACAAATCACATTCCATTCTATTACTCATATGGCTTTACATGCTGTTCTGAAAATATTTTATCTGGCCTTAAATTCTCCTGACTCTATTGTTCTTATGGAGTTTGCATTATCTAATGAGGTAAAAGAGCAGTTTAAAACTTGAACCTCTGTCTGCCTTGCAGTCACTTCCCTATCTCAAAGCATTATCATGGCTGCCAGGATTACCATATTTTTCGCTCCATAGGACGCACTTTCTCCCCCAAAAGGCGGGCAAAAATGTCAGTGCGTCTTATGGAGCGAATGTGTGAGAGCTGAGGGAATCTCTTTCGCCCAGGACATGCAGTTTCGGGCGCCGGGCGAGTCGTTTTTTTTGTACATTTAGCCCTGATCCTGGCAAGCAGAGCTGAATGTATAGTGTGGAGCCGCCGCTCATTTTCATACAAGTGATCTGGTTAGATCACTTGTATGGAAGGAGCAGCAGCGATCCTGAAAGGCCCCCGCCGCGGTTTTCGGGGTCCACCGCTCCTCTGGGACACCCGTGACCACGGCATAGGAGCTCACCATAGAGCCCCAGAGCAGGCGAAGAACGTCCGTTCTTCGTCTGGCTCTGTTTGATCACGGAGACCGTGTCACTGTAATCACAGCGCCACCTGTCCCAGCTGTCACTGACTACAGCTGTCTCGGAGCCCTACCCTCCCTGCGTCCTATGATCAGGTGCGCCTTATGGAACGCAAAATACGGTATTTACTGTTTTATGTTATTGTTAAGCTGTCTTTAATATGGTTTAGATCTATATCTTTATCCAAGGTTCTTGAATAGCTCTAGCTTATACTTTTATAGAGTTTTTCTATAGTCCTAAAGTGTGGAAACGTATAGGACAAAGTTTTTCTAATGACTGTGGGTGAGGAAAGCAGAGTGGAGCAGTATACAGATCTACCTTGTATAAGGCATAATTGTATAGTAATATTTTTGACTGATAGGACATATTTTTCTGTCGTTTTCAAGATTAGGGTTAGTTACAATAGCTGGTATTACAACAAAAAAAGCATTTTTCTATTATGTGTTAGCTAACATCTATTTAAAACACAAGGCCACTTAAACTTTTTTCTCCATTGACTTCAGATAGGTACTTTATAACTTCTCTCCTTTCACAAGGGTGTTCTTTTCTATTTATAAAGCTGGCCATACACATTCTTTTCGATTTGCTTGAGATTGACCTGTTGGTAGATGATTGGGATTTAACCATATTAGTTGCCTTAGCTTTCACCTGATTTCTCTGTGAAATGTGTTAAATTTGTCATCAAAATGTGTCATCTATGTGGCATCTATATACTAACTTGTTATGTTAATATTTGATGCTGATGCTATTTGATTACATTTTTTACAGCTGGACACCCTGCCAAAAGAGGACCTCATCAAATTTGCAAAGAAGCAAATGATGATAATTCAGAAAGTAAAATCAAGATGTACAGGTAGGAATTTGGTGTTTTATGAAACATAAATTCCGCTCTTTATTATAGCACAGTTATACTCTCTATTATCAAGTGCTTCTTTAGACCAACTGTGAGAATGAACCATAGCACTCCTCTTTGGAGAACACTGGGAATGATCGTAAGTAGAGGTGAACCGAAATTGAATGTTGTAACCGAAAATTATCATGCTGAAACCTTTTCTAACTTTTTGAATTTTTATTACATATTTTATTTTTTTTATTTTGTAACTTTACTCTTAAGGGATCTGGGTAAATATTAAGGGTCTAAACAGACTCCTGATATTTCCCTTTTAAAATAGAAAAAGAGATTGAGGACACCGAGTTCATAATCTCTTTTCTGCAGCCACTGATATGCATGAACAGGAATCCTCTATACTGAGTGTTCCTGTTCATTACCTGTGGAGATAGTATGTTTGTTATGTCCAAAATCATGAATGAACAGAAAGTTATGTGGATCACTTCCTGTTCATTCATAATTGGGGACACAGTAAACATACTATGTCAATTATTTACGAGATCGCTGACTGCTGGTAACTGCTCTCCATCCTGACTCGCAGGAGGTTGAGCCGGCAGTGCAGGCCGAGAGCTCGGTCTCCTTTGGTTGCTAACTCCTCCCCCGCAACACAGGCTCACCCTCCTGTGACAGCTCGCAGCTGTCTCCTCCCCCACACTGCTCTCCACCCTGATCTGTCACAGGAGGCAGAGCGGGGCTGTGCGGGAGGAGAGCCCGGCCTCCTGTAAAACTGCTGATGACAGCGCTCTCCACCCTGCCCCGCTCGGCCTCCGCAGGTTTCTCTCCTACCTGCTGAATGCTGCTCTGTGTCAGAGGGGACACAGCAGCACCCAACGGGGAGGAGAGAATCTAGGTATGCACCGCAATTTCGGCCCGAAAGATAGTACTTTCAGCATTTTGCCCAAAGTACCATTTTCACCAGATATGTTTCGGCAGCTGAAATTTCTGTGCATCCCTAATCATCAGATATACATAATTCAGGTTCTCGTGTTAAATCACTGGATATCGTTGCTGAGGCTGCAACCATATCTTATTTAGAAGAATGAAGAAGCACACTACTGTGTGACAAGTTAGTATATTTCTACTTCTGGCACCAGAAGTGGTTTTATTTGGTTCCTGGTACACAGATTGCAGTGTAGTTTGTTTTTAATAATTCTGTTTACCTGGAAATCCTCTAAGATCAGGGGTATTGGACATTTAAAAAAAACTGCTTGTCCAAGGACTAAAGTGGGAGCCCAATCTACTTGTCCCTCATGACAATCTATTTGTTCTCACAACAAGTACGTACGTGATACAAAAAAAAACTTAACCAAAACTGTATTTAACAGTGCGAAATTCAGAATACATGGCACAGGACAGCACTGGATGGCAGTATGGGGTACAGATAGTGCACCTGTACTGGTGAAGGGGAAGGCCTGCTCGCCGAAAGGTCAGTATAGCAGAGGGGTAGAGTTGGCCAGATTTGAGCGGGTAATTCCATTTTCCCAAATTACTTGGCAAAGTGAACTCACCCTTTTAATATGCAATGTGTGTGTTAGAGAGTGCTGCCACAATATGGCACACAGTGGAATGGGGGCAGCACTCTGGGTACACATACAATGCCCTACACGTGAATTTATGAGCATGCAGATGGCGGGGGCAGTGGGGTTGGTTTGAATATTCTATGTTTACCTTTTTATCACTTTTTTTTTTTTTTTTTTTTTAATGCATTACTTTTTCATTATTATTATTGATTTTTTTATTGTTTTACACTTTTTTTTGTTCACTTAACTTTATTGTTATCACACAAGAGATAACAAGCCTGTGTGATCGCATTTGGAGGTAACCGGTTCTCTTTATTGACCTGTGGAACTCCTGTATCAGCTGAGATGGGAAGGCTGTCTCAGCTCTCCCGTCTCACTGTTTACACGGAGCAGACCAGAGAAGGACGTTTTCCGCTCTGCTCCCTGCTCTCCAACCTGATCTAATTTGCCATGACCCTGGGTCCCCCAGAAGAGCGGGGTACCCCTAAGACTACGGTGGGGAGGGAGCTGGCAGGTGTTGACAGGCAGTGGGTGGTGACCGAGACGGCGGGTGGGAAGAGAAGCGGTGTTTGGGGAGGGAGAGTGACATTCGGGCTGCTTACAAGTGATCTTGAGCGGTTGTACAGCCGCTCAAGATCACTTGTACACAACTGCTCCTCCTCTACATTTAGCCCTGCTGCCTGGCCGAAGCAGGGCTAAATGTAGAAAGAAAAAAAACTACCCGCCCCAAACTGCATGTCCCGGGTGTCGGGCGATAGGAATTCCACATCCCTGTGAGATAATAGCAAGCTGAGAGTTTATAATCATAGACCTGTGAAGCAATGCACAATTCTCATGTTCACATTCATAACATATGGAAAGCTAGTGGCATTTTCCAGGTGCCACTAAATTTGTGTTGACATATGCCACTTTGTGAAGGTGTTTTGTAGCAGGCAGCCTTTAAAAAAAGAGAAAAAGTTCAAATTTTGTCTTGCTGGTATGCAAGTATCATGTGCTTAGATGCTTGGTGAAGGTCCCTAATTGAAATGTACTTTCACGTGTTGCAGGTTGGTTGGGATTTTGCCCGTGTCTGTGTTTTTTCTAGGGCTCCCTTTAATATCCAGCCATTAAACAGACTGTGACATTATTTAAAGGAGAACTATGGTGTCAGGGCTTTTCCCCATAGTTCTCCTAAGGGTAATGGTAGGACACAAACTAGCATCCTCCCATCACCCTAAGCTCAGTATACTGCAAGCTACAGCTTGCGGTATACTGAGAAACCGCAGCCGGGCCAGATCCCGACATTACTGTCTGGATCCACCCAGCTGTGTGAGTGACATCTGGCTCTGCCTATCAAGAGGCAGAGCCAGCTGTTCCCTCCCCCGTCCGTTCCTGCCAGTCAGCGCTGGAGGATTGGACAGGGGAGGGGGGAATCCCTGTGGGGAGCCGTGAGTGACAGTCACGGCTCTCTGCAGGCACAGGATCAAGAAGTGAGCGAGCGACGGTATGTGTTCGCTCACTTCCCAATCTATTGAGCCGACTTGTGACAGTTTCATTGTCACAGGTCAGCTAGAACTATGAGGATGAGTGAAAATCACTCACCTTATAGTTCTCCTTTAAGTATAAACTAAATGCGTATTGTTTATTTTATTGTATCACTAATGTACTAAATATATCAATGATAGTGTTTTTTCACTCGCTGTATTGTACTTGATCTAATTTGCAGAGCTGGACAAAGAATTAGAAACCTTAAAATCAAAACCTGTTAAAGAAGAAACAGATGACATTGTGCAGGTAAAATATAACTGCTCTCGTTTATGGAAACTGTGCAGTGCTGTATATGTTGACCACCACTTCATTAAAGAGTACTTCCACCACCCACTATAATAATGACATTTAAAAAGTGTTGAAACCAAGGTACTGCCAGGTCCTGCATGCTCTTTTGTCACTTTTGACCCCTTTTCTTAACCTGTCATAGCAGGTGTAGGTAGCCTTCCTGCAACACAAGTGCCACTATAGTAAAATGTGTTCCCTATAAACAGCAGTTAGGATTGCTACTTAAAAAATGCTTAGCAATATGTTGTGTTTAGTGGTAATAAGCTGGTCCTTCTTTTTGGCTGTTGGTTAAGGAAGAACTCCAAAAAAATGAATGCTTAACCCCTGCATTGGGGCTACACCCCCTCCCCCCCCCA
>NW_017307421.1:533721-553284 GCF_000935625.1 Nanorana parkeri | reverse complement strand
CCCCCAGCCTCTCTCCCCCTCCGCTGCAGTGGTCTAAGGTCCTCTAAATCAGCACATTCTATAGATATTCTAAACCTTATTTTTGAACCTAGACTGAAATGAGCACTTAACCCTTGCAGTGCAATGGTTCATAAAAAAAATTCTTGGAGTTCTTCTTTAAATTAATGAGGTGTATAGAGTTATTATGCTTCTCTATATATTTTCTAGTATAAGGTTAGGATAGAAATGCTGCACAATTATGGGCTAGTTTAGGTCTCTGAACACACAATTTGTCAAGGTGAAAAACTAATTTTGCACAAAAAGTAATCTACTGGGAAACTTGCTTACATTTGGAATGTGTGGATTCTTTAATCCGTCTAGGCACTAACTGAACGACTGGATATGGTGCTGCTGGAAAAAGCAGAAAGCCAACAACAGCTGATATCTCTGAAGAAAGAATATGCTAAAACAAAAGAAGAAGCTGAGGTAAATAGAACATTCCTTATCAATAGTGATTTTTAAGTTCTGCCCTTTAGGCAAAACTTCAGGCTTTGGTACTAGGTAAAAAAGAAGGATCATTTTTGATTGGAGTAGGAGGGGTGGTGATGTGACATCCTTCTCTAATCACAAAATATCTTGTAGTCTTAAAAAAAATACAAGATATTTTGTGATTGGATGATGAGGGGCGGGTGATGCGACCAGAGCCCTGTATAGATCGGGTCTCATCTTTCTCCCTTCAGTGCCCAAAAGCATGGCATTTTGGGCAGGGAATGGAATGCTGCAGGGTAAGATTTTTATACTTTGCAACAACCCTCTGCACATAGCTTTTTAATGACCGTTTACACACCCAGTGCGCTATGTAACTTACCATGTTACCCACTTAGCCACTTAAAGTGTGGCTTTAAGTTTATTAACCCATTACAAGCAATTTTCGCTTTGCTGAACCAGCAAACCAACACAATTTGAATTTGATCTGTATTATCAGGGCTTGAAAAATCCACCAGTCCACTTGTCTGTGACGAGAGGACGGTGGAGCCCGACGAGCAGCTTCCCGGCCGGCCGTTGTAATTACACGGTCGGCCAGGAGCTTAACACAGTCAAGCGATCGAGCGTCTCTAGAGACGCTCGATCGCTTGTATTAGCAGCTGTCACTGCCGTTGCCGGTCACGAGATCCGCTGTGCCCCGTGGGATCACAAAAGAAAGCTTTATCTGTCCCCCCAAATTTTTTAACATAAATTGCAAGGCTATAGTCCGGTCATGCTGACTGGTGAAATTTTTTACTGACTGGTGAGACACCGTCACATTTTTCAAGCCCTGTGTATTATATTATTATAAAGCATTAGCAGGTATAGATCTGCAATGTTTTAGAGCTTTTGTCACTCATGTTTTGTTGGGCAGCTGTGTTATATACTATTGGATCACCTAACTTTTGCAGTGGCTGATACTTAGGATTTGATTTACTAATGGCAACTGGGCTGTTCACTTTGCAAAGGAATTTGCCCATAACTTAATAAATGAGGTGATGTTCTGCTGACTTCCATCATCCGATCATGTTTTTATGTTCATTGTACATGATTGTTGCTGAAATTTCACTAAGGTAACATTTCCTTGGAAAGTGAACAGCTTATTTGTCATCAATAAATAACCTCATAGCATACAGCTCTGCATGTAAAGATAGTTTACATAATCCTGTAGATAGGCCCAGTATGACTGAGGCGTGTTTGACTTGTGATCTATCTCTACTCAAGTTTGACATGGTCACATATTACCTTTTTTTTTGTAACAATCTTGTTTATTTTTTTAAGCATGTAGTATTTATTGGATTTTCAAGTCAGATACATTTGTTTTTCCAGGCATGTGCTATAGTTTGCCTAGCTCCTATAAGAATATAAATGCCAAATTGTGTTGTGTATTAATCAAAGAGCGTTGTTGTAAATGAGCAATCCAGAGGTCTTTAGGCAGGTGAAACTTCAGATCGCTATGCCAAAGTTCAAACGGCTTGTTCCAAAAGCGGCTTAGCATAGAGGACTCCCACCATATATATATTGTTTTTTGAGGAGCAGCGGGTGGTCAACAGTGTCAAAAGCAGCATAGAGGTCTAATAGCAAGAGTAAGGAATAGTGGCCGTTGTTTTTAGCTGTTATTAGGTCATTGGTGAGTTTTAGGAGGGCTGTTTCAGTGGAGTGTTGAGGGCAAAAGCCGGACTGAAAGGGGTCCAAGAGGTTATTTGTGAGGTGGCAACTCGGGCGGTTGTAGATAAGGCGTTCTAGTAGTTTAGAGGTGCATGGGAGTAAGGAGATAGGTCTGAAATTATTGAGGTTGGCAGGGTCCAGTGAAGGTTTTTTGGGTATTGGGGTGACTAGTGCATGTTTGAGAGGGGTAGGAAAGATTCCAGTAGAGAGTGAAAGATTGAAAATGTGAGTAAGAGTGTAGGATAGAGCAAGAGGGTGACTGAAGAAGTTTTGAGGTAACAGGGTCCAGGGGGCAAGTGGTGAGGTGGGTGTCAGGGAGGAGGATATATAAACATCCCCAGTGTCAAGACAGCCATGGAACATGAAGCTGAAGAGGTGGGATACACACATTGCCTTTTTTGTAGAGAATTCAAAATGAATTAATGCAGATTTCTGGCATATAAACTTTTCTTTCAAGGGATTACTTTCCAACCATGTAATATAATCCTTATACTGAAAAATGGCCTGGATGGGAAGGGGGTTTAACACCGCGGATGTCAACTGGTTAATAAAGCATTATACAGCAGCAGGAATTTCTTTTGTAAAAGGTTTAAGTATTTTTTTAATTGTACACAAGTGTTTAACTACATTTACACTTTTGCCATTTTGTCTTCCAGAGTGCTATAACAAAAGCAACAGAGGTGCAGCAAAGTATGGAACATTCAAAAAATTCTTTGCTACAAGAAATTGAAGTATTAAGAAATGATTTGCTGCAAACTCAGAACAATCATAAAATAGATGTTGATGCCCTAAAGAAGGAACTTCAGGATGCACTCATGAAGCAAAAAGAGCTGACTGATGGTCTGAGCTTACAGGAAAACAAAGATGTAGAATTAAGAAAATTGGAGGAAGACGTTCAACATATCCGTCTGACTTATGATGAAAAAATAGCTAGTTTAGACAAAGCAATGAAGGGTACAATAGAGGAGAACAACCAACTAACAGCAAGGCTGAAAGAAGCTCAAGCAACTTCAGAGCAGTATAGTGGTGAAAATCACGTTCTCCATGCAGAGATACTGAAACTGCAAAGCTTGCATTGTGATGAAGTTGCAAATTTAATGCGGCAACTTGAAAAATCCACAAAACAATGTGAACAGGAGAAAATAGTACTACAAGACTTGATTAAGCAGTATGTGGAGAAAGAGAAGTTGCTACAAGAGGAAATGAGAGCAGATAACCAGAAGAATGCAGAAGAAATTGAAATTCTTCAGAAAAAGTTGGAAGAGAACTCCAATGTACCTGAAATACAACATAGCCCATCTATATGCAGTGATGACATACATCGGATGGAGAGCATTGTAGCAGATCTGGAGTCTCAGCAAAGCATGCTAAAAGATGAGCTCACCTATACTAACAATTTGAAAATTAGCCAGGAAAGGAAGGTTGAGCATCTAAAAAGTGAATATTTCCATGAGAGGGAGGAATTGGAATTTAAAATAAATGAACTTCAGCTTGCCATTGAAGATTATAATGGTTTAACCGAAAAACTACAGAATGAGCTCCGGACCAAAAAAATTGAATATGAACAACTTTCCCAACAAAGAACTGAAGAGATGAAAAATATAAGAGAGCAGCACAAGAGGGAAATGGTAGAAATGAAAAGGTCAATAACATCACGCTTTGAAGATGAGAGACTATCATTCCAGCATGAAATACAGCTTCTAAAAGAACAGGTTGGCCAAATTAACCAGGAAAAAGAGGAAGCTGTGAGCGGTTATGAAGGCTTACGAGAAACATTCCTCAGCCTTCAGTCTGAACTTGGAGAGTCGGCTGGTAAGATCAGCCGGGAATTTGAAGCAATGAAGCACCAGCAGGCCACAGATGTCAATGAGCTGCAACAGAAACTCAGATCTGCTTACAAAGACAAGAACAATGTTCTTGAAACTGTAAATCAGCTTAAGAGTGAAGTTGAGTTACTTTCAACCAAACAAGGAGAATGCGAAGAACTTCAGCTTAAGATAGCTCAACTGCAACAAATAAATGAGGAGGTTATAGCATCTCTACAGCAGAAAGAACACCTGCTAAAAGATTTGCAGTCCAAAATGAATGAAACCGCAGCAGAAAATGCAGAGATATCTTCTACTTTGAAAGTGTCAATGAAAGAAATACAGAAACTGCACGAAATGTATAAGAGTGAGCAAGACAAGGTAAAGGTGTTACAGCAAGAAGCAGAAACACATGCAGCAAACAATGAGCAACTAAAGCAAACAGTGGATGAGCTGACACAGAAACTTCAGGAATCTATATTGCCACCTATTCAGAGTGAAAAT
Organism: Nanorana parkeri; assembly: GCF_000935625.1. Taxonomy (NCBI): domain Eukaryota; kingdom Metazoa; phylum Chordata; class Amphibia; order Anura; family Dicroglossidae; genus Nanorana; species Nanorana parkeri. Next base: position 548,803 of record NW_017307421.1, on the reverse strand, counting down.
GAAGATCTTAAGCTGACTCATTTGCAAAAGAATAATGAAGAAATTGCTGCTTCATTACATGAAAAAGAGGGCTTTCTTCAAGAACTTCAGCTGAAAATGACAGAGATGGCCACACAAAATGATGAATTATCAACTAGCATAGATATATCTAGGAAAGAAATCCTGGAGTTAAAAGAAATCTGCAAGAGTGAGGAGACCAAAGCTCTGAATTTCCAGCATCAGACTGAAGAACATGAAAAGCTAAATGCTCAGCTAAAGCAGTCGGTGGCGGAACGAACACAACAGCTCCAAGAGTTGATGGGCAGCAGCCTCAGTGAAATGACAAATCTCCAGCAACAGGTAGATTTGCTGATTACTGACAAAGAGAAGTTGGAAACTGATGCAAGAAGATTGCACGATGAAGCATCAAGAATACAAGAAGAAAAGGAGGTTATATCAAGAGACTTTGCTAGGCTTGTGTGTGAACATAGTGGCTGCATGACTTCCAAAGATGAGCTAGACAACGTAAGAATTAAGTTTCAGATGGCATCAGAAGGAAAAGATAAAGTGGCAATTCTGCTTGAGCAGAAAGAGCGATATGTGGAAGAGTTAAAAACTGAGCTCCGTGTTGTTCAGAACTTGTTGGCAGTTGAATGCTTAGATCCAGATATCAGTATTGTGCTTCAGGGTATTAATAAGGCAGTGCTCCAGTTAAAAGAAGAAAAGCAGGATGCACTTTTACAGAGAGAGGAGACATCTGTTCAGCTTAATCAACTGCAAGGAGAGTTTGAAGCTCAGTGCTCTGAGCTAAGAGCTCTCTTGAGTGACTATTCCAAGGAAAAGGTACTTCTGAAAAAAGAACTGGAGGAAACGCTCGCAGACAAAGAAGCACTGCAAAGAGATCTCTTTGAGATGAAAAATGCACTTGAAAAATCAAAACTAGAAAATCAGGAGTTACTTCTGCGTATTGAAAGTGTGACTTCAGACATGAATTCTCTGAAAGAGAATGTACAGGATGAATTAGGTACGACCGAAAACAAGGAGTCAGCTGTCAGTACACAAGAAGTGAATTGTGTCCAGGTGAGGAATTTCCCACTTAACCTTCCATCTAGTCAGTTGCTTTTTTTGCTTCTCTACAATGACATTCATTCAGTGCTTAATTGATGCTCATGTGACTGGCTCACATTATTCTCTGGCATCCTAGGTGTAGCTGTTGGTTCAGTGCAAAATGTTTGATGCCTGAAGGATAATCACAAACTTGGAGAGACAAGAGAAAGAAAATACATTTATTGATACATATTTATGAATATTTTCAATGCACTTTATAAATGCACTGTAAATAAGTAATTTACTTATCTCAGAGTATAGCATACACATGTTATCCTTTTGCCAACATATTATTTTGTTTAGACACACACATTTTGTAATTTTTGTTTTAGGGAATGTACCCCTGGAAGATTTTTTTTTTTAATTTTTGTTTTAGTTCCCTTCCTGTTTTCAGTTCACCCGACAGTCTTTTTCTCACCTGTCCCCGATCCAGCAAGATCTTGGCAGTGCAGCTTCTTTGGTGCCGCGCAACTGATGATAAAAATCTTGGCCAGGCCTATGCATACACTCTGCAATCTCCTTTTTAGTATTATGTACAGCTTGTACTTGAACAATTACACTTTAATGTCCTATTGTCTTTCTAACCTTCTGGGGGGAATTTATCAATCTCATACGAGGACTGCAGTACCAAGACTAAGAAGAAAACCCCTTTATAGTTACAGTTACCATGCTCACATTTCCTGTAGTTGTGACTATGCAAGGGGGGGTGTCGAACCACTGGAGAAAACCCAGTGCTCTTGCACAGAATGCAGCATTCTCTTTTTCAGCAGGCCTCCAGGAAATGGTAGAACAGGAGTTTAAGATGTTATTGGGAATAGTTGTGTGGAATTAATGTGGGATAGACATTTGTATAAATGTTCACACTTAAACTATTGGGCTTATGTTTTTATTTTAGGAAATTCTTTTAAAATCAGAAGCAATGAAACTTGAACATGAAACACTTGTATCAGACCTGCAAAAGAAAATAGGTATATTCGTTTATCATTTGTATGTATGCATATTGATACTGAGCTTAGTGTTAGCCTGCCACTACAGTCTGCTAATTGTATGTGAAACCTACACATATCTATAACAATAATATATGCCAAGCTACTAAATAAATGTAAGCATCAAAACATAAACATCAGTGCACAAAAGTCTCATAAAAGTGAAGATTCAAAAGTGATCACAGAGGTTATGATTAGGGATGTCCCGATACCACTTTTTCAGGACCAAGTACAAGTACTTCCCCTCATGTACTTGCCGATACCAATTACCGATACTTTTTCTTACAGGGGCAGGTGAAATTGTTTTTAAACTATACAGACTAATGATTTTAGGCCAATTTCTTTATGATTATGAAGAACTTTAATTTAAGACAATAAAACATTTTTATTTGCTTTCACACAGCTGTCGTGAAACTACAAATCCGATCATGCATCTGCCTTTGGGATCATTTAACCTATTCATGTTAGCAGGGGAGAATTGTAACTCTATTGCTGCAGTGTACTGGAAGTGTGTACTATGGATCATTTAACCTAGTACACACTTCCAGTACACTGCAGCAATAGAGTTACAATTCTCCCCTGCTAAAATGAATAGGTTAAATGATCCATACGACGACTACATGTTATGTACTATGAATCAGGATTTAACCTATTCATGTTAGCAGTGGAGAAATTGTAACTATTGCTGTAGTGTAGTGGAGGTGTGTGCTGTATATATGTACTACATATACAGTACACACTTCCAGTACACTGTAGCAATAGATTTACAGCCAGCCCTGACCCAGCTCCCCTCACTCACATTTCACTCCGATCCCTGTTGCCTCATGTAGTCGGCGCTGGGCAGGATCGCTGCATCGCGTCTCGGTGCACAGCTTGTGGGAGGCGCTCACAATTCTGCCCTGCTAACATGAATAGGTTAAATCATGATCCATAGTAATTGTAAATCCATTATCTGCAGAGTGTACTCTATAGGTAGTACCTATAGAGTACACAGTGCTAATACACTGCAGACAATAGATTTACAATTATCCCCTGCTAATATTAATATGTACTTAATAAGGACCCCATGCCCTCACTTACTGCTCACCATGTGCCTCCCTGGTGAGGTCGTAGTCGGCGCTGTGCGGTAAAGCAGCAGCGAGTCAGCGCTGGTCCAGTGGGAGGAGCTCCAGGTGGGGGTCCTAATTTAGCTGGCCGGCGACTGCCCAGAGGTGCCGCGCGTCTCGGGGTCCTCTGAGCAGTCGCCGGCCAGCAAAATTAGGACCCCACCTGGAGCTCCCCCCATCGGACCAGCACTGACTCACCGGTGCTCTCCCGCACTGAAGGTAAAGTAAAAGAAAAAAATAGCGCAAGCATATTACAATATAAGGAAGACATTACAGTTACAATACAATTCAAGACAAGATGGTAATACAGTAGTGGTCAAAGGAGTCTGGTGAGTGTATTGATTGCACAAAAACACTAAGGATATTACACTTCGAATTACCTTTTTGGAATGTTTTTTTTTTTTTGAGACCATTTTGTGGAGTTGCACATGTGATCTGGATCCCAACACGTTGCACATGCAGTTTTTGAGATTGTATTGAATTTAACTATAGGGGAGGTCACATACTATGTTGGGACTATCACTATGCACTTTATTGTATATGCATAAGTTGTAACATTTTTAGCTCAGTGACTTTGTCTTGCGAATCATTTTTGGTTTATTTTCTTTTTTTTAAATCTCTAATTATTATAAATGATCTAATTTACAATTAATTCCCCCTCTGTGATTAGTAGCATAGTGGTATAGGTAGTGATATATTATACTGTCTATAAGCATATGATCGTTTCCCAGTCTTACCGCGATTGGATTCCTATATGACTTATATTATGTATTGGAGTCTAATTTTTCAATTTTCTAAATTGTGATCAGATTGAAGGAAAACAATACACCCAACAAATACTTCCATGAACAGATACACAAGCTTGCTTGCTAACAGCCTGCTCTTTTGTTTTTTTAGAGGCAATGCTATGGTTTGTTTTTTTTTTTTTTTTTTTAATGAATATATATTATATTGCTTGAATAAAAATCACCAAACCTTTAGTAGTAAGTCCGTACAGATTGGTAAAAGTCCTTATAGATGTTCTAATAATATATTATTACATGGTATGCCATTATAACAAAATTATATCCTAGAATAAGTAAATATTTGCTTATATATTTTGTCTTTTATTTCTAGAAAATCTAGGGAAAGAATGCAAAGAGAGAGAAGAAAAATGTAATAAAATTAAAGCTGTTGCTATCAAAGCTAAGAAAGAGCTAGATGCCAATAAAAAGGAGGTAAACCACCTTTCTCACTGTTTATGTGATGTTTAGAACAAAACTATCTGCACTTATGCTGAGTTAGACAGGGAGAGGTTTTTTTGGGTCAGCCTGTGAGTGTGCCACCACCCCATTTGGCAGTCCCTGCAGGTAATTGGCTTTAAGCACTGTTCGGCCAACAATTTTCCAACATTTCCCCTAATCTGGCCATCCACTGAAATATTTTCTTTGTTCACCCTTTGGGCTGAACGAATAAAATATTGCAGAGTCCTCCAAGGCTTATGAGCGTTGATAGATAAATCTCCCGCTGTCTGCTTTGTCTGAATTCTCGAACAGAGTGGGCAGCTGATTGGCTCCACGCTCTGTTTGCTCCAAGATTTTCTGGCCAGCTCCTTTGATCAGCTGATCAAGGGATGCTGGCCAAAAGGGTGCTGACAACCCTTCCCATCGAGAATCGGCCAAAATTCGCGGTGTATGGCCTGTTTTAGAAGGAAGTTGATCTAATGATTGACTTTTTTTTGTTGCGGAGGATCAAAATTAAATCTTAAGGCTGTTCAACAGCCAAGCATATATTGTAAGTGACAGTAGAAGGTGGATACTGATAAAAGCTAACCTTGCAATGTTATACCGGTGCTGAGAGAATTATGTAGGTTGATCTCCCTTTCTAAAAAGGTAGTTACCTTGCTGGCTTTGGCTCTGGTACTTTGTTAATCATGAACTGGGAACAGGTTATCAGCCAGTGAAGTACACTGTTTATTGGTGAATGAAATTATAGATAAAACGAGAGTGGGGGGAATTTATCAAAATCTGGAGCAGATTTGCACTGCAACCAATCAGCATCTATCAATTTTCAAATCTCACCTAAGCAAACGGAAGAGAGATGGTGATTTGTTGCCATGGGCAACTGCTCCAGTTTCTGTCTGCTCCAGTTTTGATACATTTCCCCCCAGTGTCTTTTCAAGACCATTTGTTGAAACTGTTTATTTCCAAAAACATCCATCTGGCATATGAGTATGTCAGATAGTGATACTCACTGCTAGTTCTCTGGTGTAGCCCAGGGAATAAACACTGTGTCTACTGATAGCATGACTACAAAGTTTGTAAAGCCTGTAATCTACTAAAAAGAAAGTTAAATATGTTTTGTGCTTCGCTGAAACAGCTATGCGCAGAACTATTGTACATGTTGAACTTGAATTATATCTACTCAACTTTGTTTTATCATAAGGTTCAGGCAATAAGAAAAGAATTAGAGCGGGTAAAAGCAGAAAAGGACCAGATGACATATTCAGTGAAGGACCTTGTTCAAGGGGCAGAAAGCTACCAGGTACGTTTTTTGTTTCTTTTAGGCCCCTTCACACCTCTGCTGAAATACACTTTACACTTTTAAAGCAGTAGGAGGCGGCAGCAACAGCAGGGCCCTGTAAGCAAACAGCTGGGAGTTTGCCTACATGTGTAAAGCCGACAGCAAAACATGGTAGTGCATTACCATGTGTGCAATGCAGATCCATTGCCTTAGTGTATTCACTTGACACAGACACTGTAATCTCTAGCCTGGCAGCTCACACCACTAACTCCCCACTTAACCTCTGCTGCTGACTGGGAGGACTGCTGCCAGCATCTAGAGCTACACCTGACAGCTTCTCAGCAAAGGCACAACTCGCAACCACGCCAGCAACCATCCCTCCAATTCTTCCCTTTCACCAGTGTGTCCTAACCACCATGCCTAAACCCTTGCCTTGTCGCAAAATCATTTTTCTCCCCACCCCTGGGCCTCTCACCACTGTGTCTGACCGCCATCTTGCCCTCTCCCCCCTGCTCTTACAACCTCTCCCACAAGACATTCTTCCGTCTTCCCATTGGCAGAGACCATGTAACAGATGCCTCAGCGTTGGTCAAGCGATTGGTTACCAGATGCCACAAACCTGCTCATGTATGCTTGTTACTTGGTTAACCATACACTGCTGAATATTTAAAAATAGTGCATGTTATCTAAACATCCTTTTGCATCAATATAGAGGTTAACATGTATAAGTGTTAGCCATTAGTTAACACACTATATATCTGTACCCCAGCATCTGTGTTAAAGCCCATCTGTGGGCAAACCTAAAAGCTGACCTTGCAGTGGGGCTACCCCTGCACTGCAGGAGATAAGCGCTTGTTTATGCCTAGGGGGCAGGAAAAAGCCAGTTTACTTACCTTATCTCCTGATCTTGTGGCGTGAGGACGCCAAGGGACATTACACCACCAGGAGGAGGAGAAGAGGAAAGCACTGACCGCCAGGCGAATGCGATAAGTAAAAGTGCTTTACTCTGATCCCCTAGGCATAAATGAGCAGCTAACTGTTGCCTAGAGGTGGCCTTTAAAGTGCACCACATGGCACTTGAAATGCTTTGACAGCTCATTCATTTTGAATAGGCTGTCTAACGCAACACCACCTTAGTTCATAAACGTTTGTGGATTGCAATGCACTTTGTGTTGGGGTAATAAAGACCCAGTTCACACCATTTGGCAGAGATCACATGACCAAGGCCTTGAACTACAGAAAGGAGCTTGTAGCAGCATTTTTGTCCAGGAGAGGCAAGTGTTTCAGCCTTTCTGTTACTCCTTTTATTAACCAACAAGACTGATTAATATAGCTTTATGACAACATCATGGTTTATAGATCACTTCGTTTGAACCACTAATTACTTATTGGATTGTTATTTACGGTAATAAAAACATTGGTTGCTTTTATATTCATCATGATTACCGATATTGAGCATACATGATAGTAGATCAATTGGTTCTTGGCATTTCAGAATCTCGCGATAGAGTACGATAAACAAATGGAACTGCTGGAAAATGAGAAGGAGCGTGCCACCTCTACAGAACATCAACTGGAAGAGCTTTCACGGCAGTTACGTGCTGCTCTTCTGGAGGTAGGTCCAAAACATTTTCTTTCTTGATTTTAATATTTATTTAAACACATTTCTGTTTCTTAGAAGTTGTTTTGAAAATGTTCTCCCCCTTATGACCACTGTTTTTTTAGTGGAGGATTATTGATGCATATATAGCCACCCCCTCTTTATTACATTTGTTTTTTGCATCCTTCAGCCATTTGACACTAAGATCCTCCTGCCTACTAATGGAAACCTTTTCTCTGAGAAATCTGGAAGCTGCCATTGCTCTCCTCTTTCTGAAAATTCTAGTTGCCTGTCTGATGTAGAACAAGTATGCAGATAAGGGTGAGCATTACTACCAGACAACTAGCATTTTCAGAGGATTTTAAGCAACAGCCCCATATTTCTTTTATCAAAAGTTTATTTCTTACCAAGACTGAAATAATGTAAACTAATCTCTAAAATAACCCCTTAACTCTGCAAGCCCCAATACATAACACTTTTTTACATTGAGACTTAACCCCACTCTTAAAGGAGAATTATGGGGAGAGTTAAATGCACTCATGCCCATAATTGGAGCCGAAATGTGACACTGAAGCTGTCACACGTCAGCTCTATTGATCGGGTATTGAATGATCACATACTGCTGTTCGCTGTGTTCCCGATCTTCTCCCTGCAGAGAGCGGTGACTGTCAGTCACCACTCCTTGCCTGATTCCCCCCTCCCCTTTCCTTTCCTCCAGCGCTTAATGGAGGAAGAGACGGGAGGGGGCGGGCACATCTGGCTCAGCCTCTAGAGAGGCAGAGCCAGCTGTCAATCAGGCAGCGAGGTGGATCCCGACAATATTGGTCGGGATTAGGCTTTGCGCTGTCGGCATATAGCGGGCAATAGCTCACTATATGCTAGGTTTTGGTTTAAAGGAGGACATTCGTATGTTTGTTAGTATGTCCTCCTGTGACCCTAAAGAAAGCTATGGCAAAAAAAGGTTGGGCCATAGTTCTCTTTTAACAACTAACCTAAATCTTGAACCATAAAGCCCTAACCCCTTACAGTTAACCTAAGCATCTGGGCTGCTGACCCTAATGCTAACGTAACCCTTAAAGCAAGATGCTTACTTTTATCTTGGCCAAGGGAAGCGAAAGATAATAATCCCACACTGAAAACTAACAGTGCCAGGAGATTTCCCAGTGCTGAAAACTGATTCAAGCTATGTATGCACTTTTCTACTGCATTGATGTGCATTGCATAACCTGTGTACTTATGTAATTACAGGTAATTTCACACTAAGGGGTCTATTTAGAAATTTTTTTCACCCAGGATACTCACATTTTTCCACGTAAATACATTTTAAAAATGTGTGAATCATGGGTGAAAGTTGTGCGAATCTTGTGAAATAAATAATAACATTTATAAATGCACTCTTAAATATACTTTTACCTTCTGTATTATCCGGCCATTAACATCTAGACTTGCACTGCAAATTTCTCTTGTTACCTGTTGGCATTGTAAACTCCGATCCTTGGTGAACTTCCAAAAGATTTGGAAATAATTGTAATTTATTTGATCAATTACAGTCAGTGCAGTCCCTTTTTCTCTCCCGTTCATTGAAGGACACAGGGAACAGATCGGAGATCATGTACTGTAGGGTAATATCGCCACCTGCAAGAGAAGGACGCTGCGGCCGCCATCTTTGGTGTGGGCGCGTGCGCCCTCGGTCTGCCTTCACTTCCGGTGCGCCGCTTCCGGGTCCCTTTACTTGCGTGTCACCCGGCCGGATCGGTCTTTCACGCTGGGACGCGGTCGGGTGAGGACGCACTGGGACACCGGGAGTTCGGGTACTGTAGGAGGGTCGTCTGCTTGCGGGTCTGTTGCTAGGGGCAACTGCGACAAAAGACCTAGGGACGGGGGCGGTGCCTGCCGGGGTCTTGTCAGCAGGTGGGGGGTTTGGCCACCGGCAGGGGCCGCCCCTAGGCTGTAATTGGTCTTTAGTTTTTTTGTGCCTAGCGTCCTTCTCCTGCAGGTGGCGATATTACCCTACAGTACATGATCTCCGATCTGTTCCCTGTGTCCTTCAATGAACGGAGAGAAAAGGATTTTACGGTGAGTACCAAAATCCTATTTTTTTTTTTTATCAGTGGTGTATATAAGAAGGTATGGTGCGAGGGCTGCATATATTTTTTTTACATTTTTATATATCATGTTATTTTATTATAAGGGAGCATGTTATATAAAAGTATGTTTGTAGTCAAGCACTAGGTTGTGCTAAAACCACACTTCAACCGTCCAGAAGAGTATTTTATTTATTTTACAATTATCAGGAAGATGACAACAGAGAGCTAACCCATTTCAGAGTCTCAACAATCCCTCTTCATTGTGGCCACAAAAAATACAGAAAAAAGGTGGTAATAAAAGTATATGAAAAGTTATAAAAGCCAATCCCAAGCGGTCATTTATAAGATCATCATTACATGGCAGGCATTTCTTTGAAAGGATACAAGAACAAAAATCGTTTAGTTTTTTTTGGTTTTTTTATACTTTTGTTTTTTGCACAACTCACTGTAAATCACAGGTCTGTTTTAAAGCTGCCATGCAGCCACATTTTGTGTGGAAGGGTAATTCCACTTTCCCAGTTGAATTTGTGAAAAATGAATTACCCCTACCCTCGCTGCTATTACCTGCCAATGAACACTCCTTCCTCTCTGTGGGTGCCGGTGTATGATTGTTCACCTGCAGTCGGTATTTTAAATTCTGTTTGCAAATGGCGAGCACCGATTGGTCAGCACACTGAGAAGCACTTTTGACTGCGCTGACCAATGAGAAGTGCTTCTTATTGGTCAGCACAGTCAGGTGACCATTATGACCAATGAGTTGCTCACCGTTTGCAAGTGGGATTTAAAATACCAAGTACAGGGGTACACTGCTATGTACGGTGTACATTCATACACCGGCAGCCACGGAGGGGAAGGATTGTTCGCTTGACATGTAAGAGCAGCTGGGGAGAGAGGTGGCATATTGGTGGGGGCGATTTCATTTTCCCATTTCGTCTGGAAAAGTGGAATTACCCTTTAAGAATTGATCTGGGGTTTTTTTTTTACCCTTGGACAGGTCCTGTTCTGCAGGGATATGACCAAGCAGACAGATTTGGAGACTTTTTCAGCTGCTACTGTTCCGCAAATAAACCAACAGGCAAGGTGTCTGTCCATGCCTGCCTCTTTCCTTGGCTTTTCTTGCACATCCAAATGCCATTTTGTGGTTATGGGCACCCTGATAATTGCTAGTTATTGTGACCTGCCAGAATTAGGCAATAGTTGTTGTCAATAAGCATACATTCTGTGTCCAAAACTAAAACCAACTTCAGATATCTACAATTAAAATATAAAATTCCATAAAAATACAATGAGTTAGTCACAATCTAATCGTAAACAATTTGCAGTGCCATTCACCCCATGAATCTCTGTGATTGTCGGTTCTGTGCAAACATTTGTTTTGCCTTTATTCGCACAGAACTAACGTTCAAAGAAATTTGCAGTGCAAATGGCTCTGTGAATTGTTTCAAAATAGACCTCCCGGTCTCTGGTTTCACATTTCTCTTACAAACACTACTAGCACTTCAGTGGTGTATAGATGTGACTTACAATGAAGTGTCCACCACTGCTCCAAATTGTATATAGTACTGTAAGTAATAACCATCACCAGTTTTACGTTCACCTGTCTAAGCACTGCCAACCTACTGCAGTGGTGATGGTGTTTGGTTTTTACATAGAATTTGTTGCAGTGGTGGACGCTTCATTGGACCTTAGACATATAAATAGACCTTTTGAAGCGCTATAAGTGTGCCTTTTACCGTATGAACAGCTGTAGTTAGTTTTGAACAATGTACAGTGAAATTTATTGGAGTAAGTTTGAAAACTGCTGTTTACAAGATGTGTGTCAAATGTATTGCAATTGCATGCATAAATTGAAGCATGTTTTAGGGCTCTGTCTGGCATTAAGGAAGTTCAGGCTGAGCTCCCCTAGTAAATTAAACCACATATGTAGATATATTAAGTATGTAAGATGAACAGATTACCTGTAAGGAATAAGAATGAGGTTTTTTCTGTTTCTAACCCAGTCATGCAACTGTGTTCTAGCATGAGAAGATAAATTCTGTCAATGAAGACCTGATGACCCGCATGGAAACAATGAAGTCCAACGTCAAGTTACTGGAAACTCAGTTACTTGAACTGCAGAAAGCTAAAGCTGCACTAGATAAAGACTTGGAAGCTGAAAAACTGATAAAGGAGCAAAAAATTAAGGTAAATATAGTATTCCAAAACACAGGTATGGAAAGCACCAAACATCTGTTTCCAACAAGTGCACGTAGTGATGAGAGACCACCCCTCTCTCATGTATATAGGAAAAAATCCAATCTTTGTTTTATCTGCAGCACCTCATGTGTATTATAATATAAACTGATGCCATGTGGATTATGGATATATAATAAAATACACACTAGGGACTGCAGTCAAAACACATTTTGGATTGTATATACTGTATGTAATGTTATGTGTAAGATTTGTCTGTATTGTTACTATTCCTATAGAGACAACAGTTTGTGTGAAGTTGTTTCCAAAAATATTGAATCTGGCGGTCATCAGCAGAAGACGAGAATGGCAACTAGAAAGCAAATTAATGTTAAGTATTATGGATTTCAGAGGGCTGCAGTGATCATAGGTTCTTTTCTTTTAGGATCACAACAATGCTCTTAAGCAGATCGAAGAACTTCAACAGCGGCTTCAGAAAGAGAAAAAGCAGCTACAGAAAACTGCACAAGAGCTTGAACTTGTTAGAAAGGTAACATACTATGCAACTGTAGCGCTAGGATTGCTATGTCAAGTTGCTTACAAGCTTTGCATGCATTGTATTTTCCAAACCCTATTTATGTTTCCTTCCATTGTGGTGGTTATTGTTTCATGGTACCAATAAATCTATATCGCTACATGTTATAAGTCTCCATGTCCTTATTCCTTAGGATGCTCAGAAGAGCACATTGATGGATATGGAGATGGCTGATTATGAACGTTTGGTGAAAGAGCTCAACCAAAAAGTCACCCATAAAAGCAGTCAGCTGGAGGACCTGAAAGAGGATTATATAAAGTTTGGTAGCTATATGTATCCCAGTTGCCTTATAGCTATATAATCGGTAGATGTTGCCTTTGTTTTTACAATTCTTTATTATCATGTACTGTATATGGTACTGCATTAGCTGTATGATTTACATGAGTTAATGTTTCCAGTGACTCTCTTATCACACCTATATGCAGAACCCAGGTTTATGATTTATGCCTTGCCATGATTTAAATATGCTGTTTTGTATGAGCAGTTTACATCCTGCTTGAAATTCATTAAAAATATTCCTATAAAGCTGTATTTGATTGCATTTCAACTCTATTTCTGTGATTTAGCAACACTGCAAACAACAATAGAGCAGCATGAGGAACGCAGCACTAAGATGAAGCAGCTGCTAGTTAAAACCAAAAAGGAACTGGCTGATTCCAAACAGGCGGTGAGCACCACATGCTGATGTATAACCTGTCATTTACTTAGCTGCTTTCTGATCTCATCACCTTGCTGATATTCACTCTCTATTATAGGAATCTGATCAGTTAATAATCCAGGCCTCACTAAAGGGGGAATTAGAGGCAAGTCAGCAGTATGTGGAAGCCTATAAGGTATGTAAGCGACATGTCAAATAAAGTACAAATCCTAAATAAATAAAGGTATAAATCTTAAATTCTTTGATGGATAATTTGTCTGAGAATATTAGTGACATTAGTGGTGGTTAGAAATATTTTAGGTTGCTCTGTGTGCTATTTTCCTTATTTGAGTTATACTTTGATGTACGTAAAATATCTTTCAATACAGTTTTTATGTTTCCGTTGCTGTGAAGATTCAGGTTGCTGAGCTAACATCTGAAAAGCACAAAGTACAAGAGCAGCTCAGGTCATTGACAGAACAGCATCATCGAGTGGGAAACTCGTACCAACAAAAACTGCTTGCCCTTCAGGAAGAGTGCACTGCGGCAAAGGTATGTAATCATTCATTTTACACTGCATACAGTATGCAATCCACGGTAAACCCCTGCTTATATTCTTTTTCATTTCGGAACACCAGGGGACTCAAGGGACTCTTTCCTGTAATATTTCTTATAACAATTCTGAGTTTCTAGTAGAGTAAAGCTCAGTGTCCAGTGTATCAAAAAAACAACTTTTGTTTTCAATGAATTCTAATGGAATTTTACTTTGCTTTTAGCATTAGTTAGTATTGTTTCCTATCATTCATGTTTAAGATGTTATGGTTAGCTGACTTTTCAGAATATCTGCATTGCTATTGTTTTGTGTCACACAGCACAGCATTGGCAGTAACTATTCTTTCTTAGGTTAATGACTGGCTTTTATGTACACCTAAATCGGCATCCGGTATTGCAGAAAGGGTGTTAAATCTCACCCATGACCTTACTGAAAGATGTATTCTTGATTATTATAATATTTAATCATCAAACCAGTCACACTTACAACTGAATATCCTCAAGGCTCTTTTTAGCCACTGATTTGCCTTCATTTAATGATCATGTCTGGGAAATGTATTATCACTGATTTTCCTTATTGTCTTTGCTAGAACAGTATGCCAGAACTATCCACTGGTAAATATAATTATAATGTGAAGCACCACTGAATCATACTAAACTTTAAACCAGTGAGCACACAGGAGGACAATGTAGTGTTTTAGTGTGAACTTAGCAGAAGAAGGGGATTGCTGTTCACATATAGAATGAACTGGAATTTACATGAATAATACATGCATTGAATAAATAAGACTGTTTAAAGAAGAGCAACTTATGTTTTTGTTGAAGGCTTTTTTTATGTGAGACATTGCCATTGTCATGACGTTGGGATAGTTTGCAGTAGCACAAGAGAGAATTGTTTAAGGGCTTGTTAGTCTGGGTTTTACACCTATCCATTAATGCGATTTATCCATTTATAAATCTGTGTATGTGTGTGACAGATTACCTTGGCGGCAAAATTAATTTTTATTTATTGTGCATTAGCTGACACAGGATCATACGTGTTAGACCATGGGTTATATGCTGCTGCCTTCAGGTGATTGGACACGGGCAAACCAAGCTGAAGCACAGCCCTAATATAACCCCTCCAACATTCAGCAAGCTTCAGTTGTTTACTACTATCCTCAGGTGATGGACATCTCTGCTCTGAGAGAAGCAAACTATATTTTCTTTTTTCCTTTTATTACTTTTACCAACTTTCTTATAACAAGATTCCTAGATGGTACATAGGCACTGTAGCTTCTATTTTTGCAGCATTCTGGATTGATTGATTCATCAGCTGTTCCTTGGATCCTACCTGAACCACAATAGACCAAATATGTGGGACTGGCCTATAATGTTGCTTCAGCCACTGAATTCTGCATCACGTGCTCACCTAGGCATGACATGCATCATGTTGAATTAGCCACAGGGTGCTATGCAAGTACAGGGCCATGGCACCACTGACTGGTGTGACCCTGCCCCTGAAGATCCCTTAAATGTCCCGTAAACAGATGGCTGCGAAGGCCAACCGGTCGAACACTCCATTTGTGTATTTCATTATAAATAAAAGATGGGTATTTATTTATTTTTAAACCGATTAATTGAAAAAATAATCGGCCAACGAATCAATTACAAAAATAGTCGTTAGCTGCAGCCTGAGAGTAATCTTTGAACAAACTCATATTTTAACAGTCTAATCTGAAATCTCCCTTAGATCTATTAATAACTATTTAGTGCAAGG
>NW_017307421.1:517948-533694 GCF_000935625.1 Nanorana parkeri | reverse complement strand
CCTTCCAATAAATTTTTTTTTGTAATTCTAAAAGAGAATGTGTACAATCGTACAGTAACGTGGAGCAACTTAAAATTTAGATTGTTTATATGTGAACACTCCTGTTTCTTAATATTAGGAGGGGCTGGTTTACAAAATAAACTTCTATCTCTTAGTATAAATCCTGTATTATAATAATAGTTACTTTTGTCTTAGTGAATATACAGGATTACACATTTTTTCCTCATCTGCACCATCTGTCCTCGGCACATTCCTAACAAATCCCCCACTCCCTCCAGTTTCCATCAGCTTTCATATATCACTTCACTTATGACATGTAAGAGTGCCTCCTGAGTTGTATTTTAGCTCAGCCTGAATGAACAGCTCTAATGCTTGTGCCTGCAGATCTGTTTTTTCTTGGTATTTATTTCTCACTGGAAATTTTATTGTCAGTCTTTTGTAACCTTTCATGTCGAGAATGAAGCATACTTGTGCTCTGCTTAAGCTGCTTTTCCCACTGAAGACATCTGTTCCCTATTGACCTCATGCTTCCTGTTGTATAGCTTTCTGTTCGAGCCAGTGATGCTTCCTATCTTGCACTCCAGTATATTAAATTACAACATTAACAAGGCCTCAGTGTTCACTATCACAGAATGCATGACACATTTTCTCTTTTGTACAGTTAATCGAGATAAACGTAGCTCTGTGTGCTTTGGCTAACACTACTTTGAAAACATGAATGCAGGGAAATAGACAGATATGAACATGATATATTAGATCATTGTTTCCAAATATTGTTAGCTGAAATTTATTTATGCAGAATTTAATTTACTGTTCGAACCACTTTAAGATGGTGTATAAGCAGAACAGATCATGAGAAAGGTAGGCTTGAGGACACAGGACAGGTCACCAGTATTGCCAGTGGTGTCTCTGCAGCTGATCTGCACAGTTTGTGCAGCGCTTTACAATATAAGGAAAACATTACAATCACAATACAATTCAACACAAGATGGTAAGGAGGGCCCTGCCCCTGAGGGCTTGCAATCTAAAAATGACTTGTTCTGTTTCTCTGTGTGGGGCCATCTTGGTAAAGACAGGGCTCTGCTTCTTTATGTCAGATCCTCCAGCTAGGAAAAGAGTGAGCAGCACAGTAGTGATATCACTAAATTTTCTTCAAGTATCCAGTCAGAGGTATCAGTGACTTAAATTCTAACTGCAGATATACATCTATAGGGATACAGAAGTGTCTCAACAACCTCGCATACCTGGAAGTCCTCTACTATTTTTCAGGAGGAATTCCAGACAAACTGTATAACTTTGTGTGCTGCTTAGCGAATCTTCACTTGAGTATATGTCATATTTATTAGACAGGAGCAACTGCTATGACTAGAGAGCTATACCTGTACAATATGGACAAGCTTTTCATTTGATTTTTTTAGTTCAATCTTAGTTTATTAAAATTAGAGCTGCAGCTAACGATTATTTTCAAAATCGATTAGTTAGCCGATTATTAAGTTCGATTAATCGGATAAACAATAAAATACATTTTAAAAAATGGCTCCAGTGATGGGACTAGTAGTTTGTATTGAGATTGCAGTCCATCACAGGAGCAAGCTTGGAGCGGTGGAAGTAAAAAAGAAAAAAAAATAGTGTGGTGTGCAATATAGTGAAATGGAAAGTGTAAAATTATACAGCAATGAATGCAAAATGGCACCGGCTATAGAGGACTACCAATCCCAGCTATAGTACATTATACAGCGCAATGCAGAATATAACCAACTATAGAGGAGTGCTCCTCTATAGCTGGTGGAATTCCGCATGGTGCTGTATAATGTATTATTGCTGGGATTTGTAGTCCTCTATACAGCGCAGTGCAGAATACCACCAGCTATAGACGAGTACAACAAATCCCAGCAATAGTACATTATACATACAGTGTATAATGTATTGCTGGGATTTGTATTCCTATGTATAATATACAGCACAATGTACCATCAGCTATAGAGGACTACAAATCCCAGCAATACATTATAGAGCACCATGTGGGGGAAAGTGCAGGCTTACCTGAGCAGTCTTCCAGCAACTTGCTTCTGAGATCGGGTCTGTCTGTCGACGGCTGTCATCCCCCCACACCTGCTCCTCCTTACTACATCCCCCCGCGTCCCTGTGGATGTGGGCGGGCGGTGAGTGTGAGGAGGGAGGTGCGTCGTGTAAAGGGTGGGCGGGTCTGGCAGCGATGAGCGTGATTTGGGGAGGAGGTG
Source organism: Nanorana parkeri (assembly GCF_000935625.1). Classification (NCBI taxonomy): domain Eukaryota; kingdom Metazoa; phylum Chordata; class Amphibia; order Anura; family Dicroglossidae; genus Nanorana; species Nanorana parkeri. The sequence continues at coordinate 531,454 of NW_017307421.1, read as the reverse complement.
CGGCGCGCAGCGTATGTGTGGAGCGGTGAACAGGGCCAACTGATCGGAAGCCGATTAATCGATTATTGAAAAAGTTGACAACTTTTTCAATAATCGATTATGTCGATTAGTTGTTGCAGCCCTAATTAAAATTTTTACAGCCAAAAGCAAGAGGCCAAAATGTACAAGAATACTAAAATATTACAGCAAGAACAAGTAAAGATAAAGTCAAATAAATAATTTCCATAAACATAAGATCCACACAGTGCCTGTTATGGGTAGGAGGAACCCCTTCCTAAACAGGCAAAACCCCTAGTCAGTGAAAAACATTGAAAGTGTGCCCGATATATCAAGGGTGTGCCGGAGTATTCCTCTACATAATTATTATTATTATTATTATTCAGGATTTATATAGCACCAACAGTTTGCGCAGCACTTTACAATATAAGGAAGACATTACAATCAATCATAATGAACTTGCAAAATATACAGTATCCAACGTGGATGTCCCGTTATACCATGGAGCAAAATCTAAGCGGATGAAGCATAAACAAACTATACGCATGCATTAAAGATTAACGCAAATGTAAGGAAAGAGTAAAATAGAACAGAAAAAAGAGGGAGAATAGGAAAAGAGAAACAGCCCAGAGAGAGAAATAACAGTGTTAGGAAGAAAAGGAAAGTAGAGGAAAAGAAAAAGCACCCATCTCTGCCAAAATCCCAGATTTAGACCACAATAATTATCGCAAAACCATATCCAGAAATACCAGTAAGTCACGAAACACAAGCCAGGTAGACCAAGTAATTGTGAACCGCTCCCAGATATTATGTTGAGACTCCAAAAGGAGTTACAAATCCATGATCCATGACTGCAGACCATTTGGATAAGAGAGAGATCACGGGAGAGCACCAATGTCATGGGATGACCGCTCTTTTCACAGACTTCAGAGAGCCTGGAATCATGGACAATAGAACCATTTTATTTTAGATCATTTGAAACCCTGGAACCTGTCACTCTGTGGTAAGACTCCCAAAACCATCCACCAAAATTCTTTGATAAGAGGACAACCTCACCAAATGTGAGTCATATGCCTTGGAGATCGCTGACACAGCCAAAAAGAATGGGGTACAGAAGGGTGCAAATGATGCAAACAATCATAAATAAATGCATTAATTCATTAACTAGATCAATGGATAATCCTATTTCCCTGCCCCATTTAGATGTGTAGGAAGGTAGGTTTAGAGCAGACGAGAAAGAAACAATAGAGAATATTTGCAAAACAGTATGAGCGGTGGGGGAGTCCTGCAAAAGAAGAGATACAAAAGCCGTTAATAAAGGTCTTCTGCACTTCTGTTGCACCGTAGCAACAATTTAGGAAGTGCAATGGGCACAATTTGAAACAAGTATAGAAATCATGGCATAACCTCGATTTTCAATACATTAATCCTACCCAACCAGGATCATTTTTTACAGTTCTAATGAGCAAGGTTACGGATCGTTCGAGGAAGGATTCAAAGTTGAGAAAGAGCCAGTCCAGTCAAAGGCTTTGTCAGCATCAACCGATAAAAAGACAGAGGATTTTTTGAGGATTGGGCATGTTGCATTAGCAGCAACGCTTTGATAGTGTTGACCCTTGCCAAAGCCCACCTGATCCGAGTTGACAAGGGCAGGGACTTTCCAATGGGGGGCAAAAAACGCTGTCCCCAAACCAGTAGGGATGCAACGACAGCGGTATTGGTGCCTATACTGGGCACTGACACCCACGTACTCTTAAAAGGCCCGATACTAAGTGCCAGTGATGGCACTTTCAACTCTTAAATGGAAGCGGCTACCTGAGGTCCCGTGCTTGCTGACTTCCTGTAAACCACGTGGCCCGCAAATCTCCTCCTCCCTCCCCTCTTTACAGCACCAGCCTGCATATCATCTCCTTCCCACATCCTATCATAGAACCCGCACAACCTTCCTGTGATCTTCTGCTGGACATATCAGGCTGGCACCCACAAGCAGCAGCATATGTAGCATTATATTATTCTGCTTTGATGTATAATGTATTGCTGGGATTTGTAGTCGTCTATAGCTGATAGTACTGTTCTGCATTGCTGTATAATGCATCTCTGGGATTTGTAGTCCTTTATAGCTGATGGTATTGTTCTGCATTGCTGTATAATGTATCGCTGGAGATTGTAGTCCTCTATAGCTGGTGGTATTCGGCATTGCTGTATAATATATTGCTGAGATTTGTAGTCCCTTTACAGCTTGGAGTCAGTTGCAGAACTACCAGGGGTGCAGCCTTTGCAGCTGGGAGCGGGCCCTGGCACTTCACAACTATCCTAAAATCATCAGTGTGTATTATTTTAGGAAAACTTATATGACACAAAAAAAAAAGAATCGGCTTGGACAAGTACTTGAGGAAAAGTATCGGTACTCGTACTCGGTCAGGAAAAAATGGTATTGGTGCATCCCTACAAACCAGTGAGACAGGGCCTCACCGGCCAATAAGAGAAAGAAAAGAAAAGAAAAAAATTATCCTTACCCAAATCCACCAACGAGCTCGGTCTCCTTTCTCCAACACTAGCAGAAGTGATACAGCGCGTGCCTATTACTATTTAAACAGGCACTCGCATCCAGCCTCTGACAGGATAAGCAGAATGCGCAGCAGGCTTCCCCACTATGCTAATAGCGCAACCTGTGAAAAGCTGGATACAGCGTGCATGCTGTATTCAGCGATTGCCAGGTTACGCAAAATGTCTTGAAAAGGTAGCGGTGGGGCAAATTTTAATTGGGGGGTGCCAGAGTGTAGTCTTGCCTAGGGCAGCACAAAACCAAACTACACCACTGGTTTCAAGTTTCCAGGCCCAAATGTATTCTATAGCTACATTATAGCAGTAAAGAAGAACAGATGCACTTTTATTATCCCCGACTTTGGAAAAGCAAAGCAAAAAAAAGTAAATTTTGTTCACAGCAGTCAACCAGATTCTTTGTTTGGGGTACTGCGTTAAATGCACGGAAAACAACAGCACAGTCCACTAAAAATGAACATTTTAATTATAATGGTGCTATGTTTACTATACTGTAATATGTTTCTTTTTTATGATACAGGCAGAGCAAGCTACAGTTACTGCTGAATTTGAAAGCTACAAAGTTCGTGTTCATAACGTGTTAAAGCAACAGAAAAATAAGTCTGCATCTCAAGCAGAACATGAGGCCTTCAAGCAGGAAAGGTACGTGAAACTGATACAAAAATAAACTGCAATTCCTGAATGCAGACTAATATTTTCTAGTGATGCTTTATTCTGTAGAGCATGAAAATACTCGGTACAAAACTAGTATTTTCTTTTATAAATGTTCGTGTTTTCTGTATTGGCTTTAGGGAGCACCTACAAACAATGTTGGATCAAGTAAAAAATAAACTACAGGAAGCTCAGCACAGTCTTCAGATGAACACAGCGGAGCTGCAGGCTTTGCAGTCTGAACATGACATGTTATTGGAAAGGCATAATAAAATGCTGCAAGAAACGGTGACCAAAGAAGCTGAACTGAGAGAAAAGTGAGTCATTTTATGGTATCTCCCTAGGAAGAAATGTAAACATTAGACTAAATCTGGCCATAGATGGCTCAGTAAAAGAAAGCAGTAATTTGGCCATTCATGTGCTGCAAAAGGACAAAGTATGACTAAGTGCGCCAGTCATTATGGCCAGTAATGGCTCAGAAAGTATGGATCCTTTACCATTCTTTGTAGAAAGATAAAAGTTAAGAAGTATCCCACATGCTCTTCTGTGCAGCTTTAGACAAGGTCAGGATGGGCTATGGTGTCCATTTTAGTCATGCAAGGACTAACGGGTCTCTCCCTACCCATTATTCGCTGTGGTAGCTACCTGTCTATGGTCAGCCTAATTTAAGTATACAATGCATATATTTCAGTTTATTGTTTGTGGTGATTTTGTTTTCAAGACTTTTCCATTGCTCCCTTTCCAGAATTGTTAGCTTTATATTACATTCACTGCAGATCTGAAAAGTGTTGTCCAACTCTGTCCTCGGCGCTTGCAAGGGGGCGTGGCTGAGCGGACATCTAAAGACGCCTGCTCAGATCTAGAGAGCTCCTGGACGGCCGTTTTTTTACAACGACCGGGAAGTGGTTAAAGGGGTAAAACATGGGGAAATCTGCCTCTATCGTAAAGATGTACAGCATATGTGTTACTGTTGCAGATTTTCTCTCACTTCTGTCTGGCAGAACCATTGTCTCTCTAATGGATATCTTTGGCAGTAGGAAAAATTTCTTCAGGGGTTCTAGCGGCAACTTCTTAGGAGAAGGAGCTCCTTCACCACCAGCAAGAAGGATGGTTTTAAGTACAAAAGCAAAGATGCCAATAGAAACCCAATGAGGGATCTTAAAGAAGGACTTTTGATAAACTACATTTTTGATGAGAATATGGTTAATGGGTTTATTGTATACACAATGTCAATCTTTTGTCGTATTTGGTTTTATTCTACAGGTTGTGTACAGTGCAGTCAGAAAACATGGTGCTGAAGACTGAGCATGCCCAGGAAGTGAGTCAGCTGAGTGCTCAAAATGAAGCACAACGCAACAACTTCAGGGACCAAGTGAGGCGTTTCCAAGATGATCACAGGAAGACTGTAGAGACTCTGCAGCAGGAGCTGTCCAAAGTAGAAGCCCAGCTCTTCCAAGTTAAGAGTGAAGTTACTCTAACAAGTAAGCATGAAACTGTTGCTAATATTTTGCTTGTAATATTTTATTTTGATTATTTTGAATACTGCATAAAATTAGAGCTCTTCATAAATGCAAGCAAAGCATGCATTAGATTAGTAGGTGTGGTGTCCTTTAGGCTAAAGAAAAAGAAAATTTCGCAGTCACTAGTGGTTACATATTCCATGTGAATCTTGGTAAATTCATAATATATTACATATCGGATCGCAACACAAGTTTTTTTTTTTTTTGCATTAAAGCAAATTGCTATGTTCCCCGGTAACTGCATATTTGTCTGTTCTGTATATATGCTGTTGCATCATAAATATGCAAAGTTCTACTTAGCAGCCTGCAGATGGGACTGAATTAAAGGAGAACTATGAGATGAGTGAAAATCACTGAGCCTCATAGTTCGAGCCGACGCATGACAATGAAACTGTCACACGTCGGCTCAATAGATCGGGAAGTGAACGAACACATAACGTCGCTCGCTCACTTCTCGATCCTGTCCCTGCAGAGAGCCGTAACTGTCGCTCCCGGCCCCCCACAGGGATTCCCCCCCTCCCCTGTCCGATCCCCCAGCGCTGACTGGCGGAACGGACGGGGAGGGGGCGGGTACAGCTGGCTCTGCCTCTAGATAGGCAGGGCCAGCTGTCAGTCACGCAGCTGGGCGGATCTCGACAGTAATGTCAGGATCCGTCCCGGCTGCGGCGCTCTGAGTATACTGAGCTTAGGGTGACGGGAGGACGCTAGTTTGTGTCCACCCGTGACCCTTAGGAGAACTATGGGGAAAAACACTGACCCCATAGTTCTCCTTTAAGCTCAAAGTTTAAATTAGAGTTCGGCAAATTCCAGCTGCAGATTTCTTTTATTTTTTTTTCTGTCTTTTTTGCTGAGTACTGCAAAGTGTGGAATCCCATTAATGCAACCAGAGTAGGAGTGACTACTCTTGTTGTCAAGGCTTTCTCTCTTATCACTGTGTGATGCATGCTTTTTCCGGAAAAGTAGATGTTTGAAAAAAAAAAAGGCCTGGATTTGTCATATGTGATAGGTATTTCAAAAAGTAGTGACAAGTATTAGTCTGCTCTCATTAGAAAAACCTGTATGTTGTTTACTCCTTCCATTTTATTTAATGGCTAAAACCTTAATTTGGCAGCCAAGTGTTAAAATGATCTTTATGTAGATACAAATGTACTCAGCTGGTGGACTGTGTGAGAGACACATGATAATAACATCTGTTCGTGTATGCAAAGTTTAACAACATCAAGAAAGTGTTTGCAGAATCCCTAATCAGCTTGCTACTTCAGTGTTCAAGGCTGTGTGTTATATTTTTTCCTTGTATGACTGCAAAGCAAACAAAGAAATCACATATGCCTTATATAAGTGCATAGGAATAGAACATCACTGCATCTTGATACTGCATTTTTTGATGTACAGTAAACTTCCCATTATCCAGCATTCAAGCAACCAGCAATAAAAATTATTATTTTTTTGCGGACTTTCTCTCTCAGGCCCACTCCTCTTCTTAGTGGGCAGGGTTTTGGTATCCAGCCTGCTATTGCAATTCGAAATGGCCAATTGCAGGCTGGCTGTTGCACCTGCCCACTGAGCAGAGCTGCGGACCTGAGAGAGAACTTCCTCTCCTCAGGTCTGCTCCTTTGCTCAGTAGGTGGGGTTTTAATAACCAGCCTGGTATGGCAATTTGCAATAGCCATTAGCATTCTGGCTATTGCTCCTGGCTGCTTACATAGGGAGTGGTTGCTTGAGAGTTTCTATAAACTATTATAGAAACTATTTGGCACCTACCGATCCCCGCAGGTGCCGGATAACTGTGAGTTTACTGTATATCACAGTAATATCATTGTAAAATACTTCAGATTGGAAATAAAAAAGCTTTCTCAACATATATGAGCTTGAGCTCATGCCTGAAAGAATCTGATTCTATGTGATGAACTTTTATCTGCTGACATGACATCTACAATTTCGTGCCTGCTTGGGGAAGCTCTCAGTAATTGCTAGTGGCAGGTAATCTCTCCAACTCCCCAGAGAAGAATAAAAAGATTGTGCCACAAATTACAACCTATTTGAGTGTTACCATAGTCTGCCATTTGTATTCCATAGACTTGAATCATGCAACAAACTCTAATCATGTGTGGCAGGCTTTAGATAGATTATTGTCCTGTGGAGCTGCACAAGAGTTGTTATATGTTTAATGAAGAGTAACCTTAGAATACAATATTGATTTACTATATTGCATATAGGGATGCACCGATACCGAGTATTTGGGTGAGTATTCGTACATGCCCAAATGCTCCCGATGCCTATCCCCATATTGAAACTTCTAAAATCGGGAAGACGGGCGGCAAGTCATTACACACTGCCTGGCTTTTTGATTGGCAGGGAAGCTGGCTGTATGCTCCCTCGTCACCAGGAAGCATTGGTTGGGAAACCAGCTCAATTAAAAAGCTGGGCGGCGTGTAATGACTCGCCATCCACCTTCCTGATTGGTCAGGAAGCTGGCCAATGAGAAAGCCGGGGCGGCGAGTCATTACCTGCCCCCGGCTTCCTGATTGGCCAGGAAGCCGGCTCCATGCTTCCTCCTTACCTGGTGATGGGGTAGCACGGAGCCGGCTTCCCGGGCCTATCAGGAAGCTGGGTGCCGTGTAATGAATCGCCGCCCAGCTTCCTGATTGGCCAGAAAGCTGGCTCCATGCTTCCTCGTCACCTGGTGACAAGGGAGCAGGGAGACAGCTTCCCGGCTATTCAGAAACCCTGGCGTCGTGTCTTTACACGCTGCCCGGCTTCCTTAATGGGACTTCTGGTGTTTTGTATCGGTGAGTACCAAAATAAAAATATCGGTACTCAATACAGAAAAAATGGTATTGGTGCATCCCTAATTGTATACATAGAAATGTATACTAATGTGTGCACACACACACTCACTCTTTTACACCACTCTCTCATACTTCCACACTCTCCTTTTTCTTTTTTTTCCTATGCGGATCCTACAGGTCAACAGCAGCCTGTGAAAAGCTTAAGAGAAAGAAGACCAACTGACCTTCCAGTGTTGGATTTGTATTCTGTTGCCAGAGAAGAAGGCGAAGGAATGGAAACCACAGACACTGATTCTGTGTCCTCTGCAAACACTCACATAGCTAGTCTAGAGCAGCTACTTAGCTCATCTGATTTAAAAACAGGTAAACATTCTATTAATAAGCTAATATAAAGAAATCCCTACCTAGCATTGGCATTTTCTTTTACGCTTGCAGAACATGGTTACATCACTATTAGAACTACTGAGGTAAATAATGAGTTGTTGGCTTTTTGGTTGAAGTCAATTGTAGATCATTGCTTCTTAAAAATGCTATAAACATTGCTGATAAACATAATCTATTTTGCTAAATACAAGCATACACAAAGAGATCACTAATCTCAGTGAACTAACAGACTAGATATATTAGGCTAGATATGTTAGCCATAAGCTGTCCATACTCCTCAAAAACGAATATGAAATATAGAATAACCTGAAATAAGATCAGTTTATACATCCTACACTAAACATTACATGCAATTTTCAGCTTATTGAAAGAGTTGCTTAAAGTTCACTTGTGTTGACACAAACTACTACATTCTGGACTCACCTGGGGCATTTGCGTGGTGGAAATCTCACAAGTTCTCCTGCCTCCATAACTTTTTGGAGAAGGAGAAACATTCCGCAGCTGGCCCTCCATTCAGGAGACTTTCCATGCCCTGGCAGTGGAATATTTCCGCTACATGCTGCTACCACACTGGGCCTCTTTCTATTTCACCAACAGAGTGACACCAACCTCCTTGTCCACCTTTGAACACATTTGTTACCATACACCATTACAACTAAAATTGATATCTATACTCTATGCACACCTTAACTCTTTTTCCTCCTGGCTGAGACATGGCTAGCGAGCGAGACCTTAGTGCTTCAAAATCCGAAGCAGAATGGCAGCAGATCTAGACCACAGCGGCCACATGCACCATTAGTATTACATCCATGGAGGTTGCCTATAAATCTATAATGAGATGTTACATGATCCCCACCAGATTAGCCCATGTATGCCCTACTCAGTTGGCCTTCTGCTTTCGTGGCTGTTCTGTTAATGGGGACGTTTTACACATTTGGTGATCTTGCCCCATGATTAACAGGCTTTAGACGCACACATTCCGTCTATTTTGGAACCTTTTCCAGAAACGAGTACCCAGGGATCCCTGGTTCACACTTCTGCATTTCAAACCAGCAACTCTTACCAAGTCACAGCATAAGTTTGCTGTCTATATTTTCTTGGCTGCTAAACAGGCCATACCTCAGGCCTGGAAAAAGCAGTTTGTTTCATTTGCAGAAGTGCGACGCAGGATAGATTTTTTTTTTTTTTTTTTTTTTTTTATTAGTGAAAAATTTTTTACTTTCTTTTGCAATTTTTTTTTTTTTTTTTTTTTTTTTATAAATGAGAAATTGTCTAGCATCCTCTTGGACACACAAACGTTTTATGAGAATCTGGGATTCTTGCATTTCATACGCCCATCCCACCCTGCCTCAGGAGAGCTTCACGGCCATCTAGCCAGTCAGGCTCCTTGGAGGTTGCGTTGTGGCGGTGTCTGGCACTACTTCCTATTCACTCGTTCCTATTCCCTCTTTCTAGAACTCTGTTAATGTTGTGCCACTCCTTCTCCTCTTCATCTGTCTCTTTCCTTGATATGGTTTAAAAGGGTAGTCCAGGAGCAGTGAACATATGCTTATAGCCGATCTGTGATAGATGTTTATCCACATTAATCTAGCTCATGCACTGTCTTTCCCTATTGGATGTTCTTTGTTTGAGATGTTATGTTCCTTTTTTTTGTATATGTTTATTACCTGGATCACGCAATCCCTGCTTGCTCGCTATCAGCAAAGCCTTCTTTGTAACTTATAATTATTCACTTTTGGAAAATGACAATAAAATCTTTGTAAATGAAATTACTACTACATTGAAAACATGAATCGCAGGAAGGTACCTGCACTATATTGCCAAGTGACCTGTGATGCCCTGTACACTCCATTTGGTAGATAGGTCTGGGATGTGACATCCTGTACCTTACTGTAGGTGTATCAATAATAATGTGCAGGAGGGGTATAGACAAAGTTTGTTCTCACGGATTGCTGTCACTATTTAACAATAAGGTACCACGGGTGTGTAAAATTACAAGTAGGCACATCGAGGTAACTGCTTTTCTTCTGTGAAATGTATTAGAGTGTAGGTAAAATGTATTTAACTATAGGATGCAAAACTAGAGCATTGATTTTTTTAAAAAAATTTGTACCAGATATTAATGCTCAGCATACACAATATACCTCTAGGAACTTGTACAGTAGTAGTCATAAGCAATGTTGCGACAAATTTTGCCTAACTATGGCTTAGGTGATGAACCACAAAACAGGCTCTTATGGCTCTAAAGTACCACAGTAGATTTCTGCTCTTGGGTTTCAGGTTTGCACACAGCCACAGCCATCGTGAGAGGAATCTCACTCCTAATAGAGAAATAAATAAGCAGAGTTGGATATAAGAAACCAACAGGTGATGGGTGACCCCTCCCTCTGATTCGTCCTATAATTGAAATAGCACTTATAGGTGGACTGACCTTTTTAATATGCACTTTACTTGCTCTAGGCTTCACAAACTCCCCTAGTGTGTCCATGATAGTTAGCGGAAGCAAGTGTTATCTGAGAGGGGGAAAAAACAGCAAAGATCCTTCAGATAAGCTATTTACGTTTTCTTTGTTGCAATTTTGTATATATCTACAGAACTTGCTTAGTGCAGTTTTCATGTAAATCATTTTGTTTTACTTTTTTTGTTTGTAGCTGTAGAGCCACCCCAATGGCAACCTGAAATTTCCAGGGAAGAACTAACTGAGAAGCTCAACACAGCATCAAAGAGTGTGGATCATCTGAGTGGTTTGCTGCATGAAACAGAAGCAACAAATGCTATGCTTATGGAACAGATAACAGTATGTCATGTGCTTTTAGACCGGAATCACAGTTTTTATTGTATGCTTTCAAGACAGAAAATAAGTGCTTTATTTGTTTGCTATAGTGTGCAATATGAAGCGTAAATAATTGTTTTTAAAACTCTATAGAACCTAAAAGCAAAGTGGAATGCTGTTTAGGGAGTAAACAAAAATCTTATTCATGTTTTGTTGTTATAGGTAGGGACATATTTATGAAGCAGTTAATCTGACAGTTACACAACTTTTCACTTCAGATGGACCTTCTTAATGTGTTTTCAAATGACTGTGATTAATTCCCTATCAGTGAATGTTTAGTAAAAGTCACATTCTATATCCGAAACTGCTCGGGCGGCTGCAAAGCATCTTGGGTCGGGCGCATGCGCAGTTCAGATTTTTGGTCCGGGAGATGAGGAGAGGCGCAAGGTAAGTCTATGGACGCGTGCACCCGCATGCAGACACCGTGGGACAGGAAGTGCCAGCAAGGACAGAGGAGTCAGCACTGGATCGGAGACCCGCAGCAGCGCTGGAGAGAAGGCTGAAAAGGACAGGAAAGAAGAGGAAGAACAGATTAAGAGACATCATTTAAGGTAAGTGCTTTAATTAACATTGGGGGGAGGGGAAAAAAATTATCCTTTAATGTCACTTTAAGATTTGGAAGGTTTTATGCTGCCTGTCTGCCTGCCTTTTGAGACTTAAGTTGGTATATTGGGCACACAATCCTATTAGAGCTGACCTACATGAAGCAAAATAGCCCCAAATCAAGATGCCTATGCATTTCATCAAGGGGATAGGTTGCACAAAGAACATTTTTGAAGTGGGGTGTTTCTAGTGAAAGTTAAAGTAAACTCCTTGCAGATATTTTAAAAACACCAGCTAACATGTAAGGTTTTTATTGTTATCTGTGTCCCAGCTGGGGAGATGCAACCTGTTTTTGTCCTGATTACCATTTTCATGGGGACAGAAAATTATGAGAACTCAACAATTTACAGTTGTCACTGGAACAGGAATAGAGTGGACATCTTCTAATGGGGACACCTGTTCCAGTGAGAACATTCTAGGAGAGGATGTTCTCCATTTAAACACAGTCCACAAAAATAAAAAAAACATTTGATGGGTTGTAACAGTTTCCTGCTCTAAAAAAAGTTTGGCTTAAGATATACTTTAAAAAAACAGATTGAGAGCGCTACTACTGTATAAATAGTGCAAAGCTCACTCACGTTTAGGATGTAACGATGTCTCAGGGAGAGATCCACTGGAATCACTGATCAAACGTAGCTTTAGCAAAGGCAAAAAAAGATCAATTGAAAAGGAGTAGATGGGTGGGTGCCTGGGTGGATTTAGGCTTATAGTGGGGGCAAATGCTGTTATCTGTGTGGACTCAGCTGGCCAGGCTGAGCCGTAGCAGCAGTAAGAGGCACACGCTGAGTGGACGTCAGAGGGTCAGGTGACTCTGGAGACTGAGCGGTCCTGTAACACTGTAAGACCGCGATCCGATGCTGCAATAACACGGTGGTGTGGGGTCGGAGGGTTCTCAGAGCAGTCTGAGTAGGTAGTGCTCTGTGGGTTCGGTTGCTACGTGTTTCGAGGCACCGCCTCTTTGTCAAGCCTGTATACGTGCCCCAGCTCGCTCTCCCCACGTAGCCAGGCTCAATCTATCTGTTTTTTGTTGTTTCACACAGGGCTCCTCACCCTGTTCTCCATAGAGCTTGCACACTGTTTTTTAAACACCTGTGTCCACAAAAGTATTATTAGCTACTAATGTGTTAATACTTATATTCTTATATGCAGTACTATTTTAATATGTAGTATTATTTCAAGTACTATTACATACATTCTTTGTTTGTAATATTTGGGACTTCATAAAATGGTTAGAAAAAAAACAAGGGAACAAGAAGGAGTTTAACGCTAAATGAAACAAAAACATATATGTATGACCAAACTCCAGGGTTTCAATAGACTACTCAAAACATATATTGTCCCCTGTAAAGAGAAATCCCTCAAAAAGGAGATGGTCTTGCAAATGGATCACAAATAATTAAGTAGTATAACAAAATTTAATGGTCATTTATACATAAAGACACCTATACAAAACATTTAAAAACAATTAAAAAAGCTTCCCTGGAATCACCTAAATGTAATGATACGGATGTTTGGATACATAAATCTCCTAAAGTGCAGGAAGTCTCTGGTGCATGCAAAATGGTGATATATCAAAAACGGAGCTGTACTCACGTTGTGTTTTGTGACTCGTAATGGAGTAGTCCTTGTTATAGCCCACAGCGATGCATGCATGTAGATTGTTTCAAAACAATGTATCCGTTTGTAACGATTTCATTTCAAAAAGGTCCGCTTCAATGGCGGAGCAGAGGTTCCTTAAATGTTTTCCTCCCCGTCCATTTTTACTCACACCACTGTGTGGGATTAGACTCCAGTTTGAGGGAAAGGAGCCTCAGAGAAAGTTCCCACTCGTGCGGCCGCACTGTGGGATGGAATGTGGTGGAGTCCTCGCAGGAGTGTGTCCAGTGACACGGGAAGGAATGAAAGCTGTGTGTATTTACACTGGCAAGGACTCGCTTACGTCTCCCGGTCCTGGCTGCAGTGAACAAGATCTACTGCTGCTGTGTTTAGGCAGTATCCGCATCGGGTTTGCTTAGTCCACTAGATCCGGCGGCTGCGGAGATCCTCTGTCCTGCTCTCACCCGACCGTTCAGAAATCAATAATGGGTGTCCTGGGAAGCTAGAACACACGCTGTCCTGACGCGTTTCCCCCCGATAGCCGGGGCTTCTTCAGAGGGGCGTGTGTGAC
>NW_017307421.1:514812-517833 GCF_000935625.1 Nanorana parkeri | reverse complement strand
GGTGTGTGTGACACACGCCCCTCTGAAGAAGCCCCGGCTATCGGGGGAAACGCGTCAGGACAGCGTGTGTTCTAGCTTCCCAGGACACCCATTATTGATTTCTGACACACGCCCCTCTGAAGAAGCATCCTTCTTATCATTCCAAGAAAAGGATTGTACAGTAAGTCAAAATTCCTATTTTCTTCACTTTCAACAAGCCATCTAGTGATAGAATGACCAGGGACCATCCAGACCAGAGCAACGGCCCTGTCTTTATGTGCATAACATTGGTTAGCAGAATCTAATGTCTCCTAAACTGTACTGGAAACATGATTGTGAATGTTAATGTGCTATTGACTTTAATTATAAAAGTTATTTTTCCATTATAGCTTCTCAAGAATGAAATTCGACGTCTGGAAAGGAATCAGGAAAGAGAAAAATCAGTGGCAAATTTAGAATACCTGAAAAATGTCTTGCTGCAATTCATTTTCCTCAAGGCTGGCAGTGAAAGGCAACGTCTCCTTCCTGTCATAGACACTATGCTGCAGCTTAGTCCAGATGAGAAAGGAAAGCTGTATGCCATAGCTCAAGGTAGGATAGATAAGGTTGAATACAAACCTTTGTTTTGTTTATTATCTTGTGGGGGTTTTTTTTTCTGGAGTACATAGTAAAATTATCCTGAGATCTTTCTTGTATTTGTCTCTCACAGGTGAGGAAGAGTCTGCGGCTCAGCCAGCCGGATGGGCTTCCTATCTCCACAGCTGGTCAGGGCTCCGGTAGTTCCCAGGAGAAAGATATTTGTACAAAAACATTCCAGATTTGCACTATAACATTGTAATGATTTTGTATGGTTTACTGAATTGTTGTTAAAACTGGAAACTCCCAGGTGTCTTTCCAAACTGAGGAATCAAAGAGTGCCTATTTAAAAGTGAATAATAAATTATAAGTACCTCTGCAAAGTTATTTTATTACAATAGCATACTGTGAGCTTTCCATTTGGTTAGTTATTGTTGCCTATTTTTTTTCATCACCAATTCGTACATTGCTTTTCAAGAAAAGTTTTCGTTTAAAATTTGCACATTGCTGCAGCATGTATGAAGGTGGCATGGCCATTTTTGTGAGATGTTATTATGCAAATGGTAATATAAACCAAAGAATGTACGTTCGCCATTAGCAGCCTTCTTTTGGCAGTTGATTGGCTTATTTTAAGTTAGTTGGTTTTAATAAAATAAGGCCTCGTCTTTGGATATTTCAGCTTGATCTCTGTTATGTGTATGAAAATGTTAATGCAGTTTTGAACATTTATAAAAGTTGCACAAAATAGTCGTTATGTTTTCCAACCGGAAGAGAGTTGTTGGCTTTTTTTCCTCTTTGTCTAATGTATATACTAAGAGAAGGTATTTAACTATATATAAATTCTTGTTTTTCCCAGTCTAAATGAAGATAATAGGAATGCCTATGATTCAAAGCTATGAACGTTTTCAGTCTAAAAGGTTTGAAACCTTTCCAATATAATAGGTTGATTGTTTAGATCAGTAGCAAAGTATATGTGAGAGGATGGGGAGAATGTACGTATTCTATTGGTTTGGCCCATTTATACATAATGGAGGGAATGGAAAGGAAATGAAGATCAGGTAGTCCAACCAACTAGGCTTAATATTGTAGAGGGTCAATACAAAACATTCTATATTATATGAATAACACCTATACATTGAAGTAAAGAGTGTGTACTGTCACTGATCTAGAAATACTGATTTACACAATGTCATTGGTTTAAGCATTTGTCAAGGAAAAAATAAAAAATGTTTTGTACATCTTTGCAATACCTGCACCTTTCCCTGTGTTTTATCCCTTTTAAACATGCTGCAAGACAAAAAATACCTGTTGATGTGCCAGAAATATAGTGTGTTCATAACTCCCTCTTTGGTATGATGCCAACAATGTATTTTTTGCTCCAAATTCCAAATCACGTGTTGTTATCTCTGCCTAATTCATTTTTCATGCATTACAATGAACACCGACTGCTCCCCCTTCCCAAAACTCCAAAACCCTACATGTGCACAGGCAGAGAGCAAAGGAAGTTATCAGCTCACAATATTTCTGGCAGAATCAAAAGGAATGTTTTGCACTGATCAAACAGTTATAACAAAATAAACTTTAAATGTTACAGTCTTGTGAAAAATGATGTGCTCCCTGTGGATATTGTTGAGGTTTTCAACCTATTTGAACTGGCAAACAATAGATCTTGATTCAAATAGTGTCTACAGATAAATGCATGCACTTTGACTCCAGCTGCTGCAAGCGTTACCTGTATACCCCCCCCCCCCCGATTAAATTTTGGGGGTTTTGGAGACTTTTTTTAGCATCAAATGATCAGCTCTTGGGTTGAATTTGCTGAGCTGGCCAGTCCTTGACAAATTAGCAGTTGTTGGAATTCTATGCCATTTGTAGATTATTTTCTTTACAGAGCTATGACTGATTTCAAATCCCTTGCCAAACTCGCAGGAATCCGCAACTTTCTTTCTGAGGGCCCTAGGGAGCTCTATTAGTCTTGGCACGGTGGCACAACACCAGTCAGTTGCAAAGAGGACAGCAGACCTAGATGTCTGAGGTTTAAATAAAACAGGTTCCACCTTCATAATCCCCAAGGAGGTTCTAATTATTGGCACATAATCTGGAACACCACATTCTTATTTCACTTACTTTTTTATATGACAAATCTGCATTTTTATCATAAAAATGAATATGCCTTAACAGTTTTATTTGTCATTTGTTCAAGTATATACACTTTATCAAGATTTAATGTTTGCAAATTTAAATATGTTAGAAAAGTCAACAATTTCCATGTGTGTACTTACTTTTCACATGACTGTATATTTAGCAGAGTGAAAGGGATGAAATAAGAGAAGTTTACAAACAGTATTTTTTTCTGTTCTTGTCTGTCAGACACTCCAACCAGTGTGTCATATGTATAGATTGTGTTAAAGCTGAACTCCAGGCATGATATATATATATATATATATATATATTATATTATACTGT
>NW_017307421.1:494381-513993 GCF_000935625.1 Nanorana parkeri | reverse complement strand
TGTGATAAAGCTGAACTCCAGGCATGATATATATATATATATATATATATTATATTATAGATATTTACATGTATGTGTGTAATACCCTGGATGTGCAGTTCTCTTCAGCCAGTCTGGTTTTTCAGGTTTCTGGTGTTCTCCTGCCATACTGCACAGAGAGGTGAGGGACCACCACTCAAATTAGAGCAGCATCCCAAATGCCTGCTAACTGATCAGGCAGTAAATGAAAAGCAGCATAGTGATCAGATTATCCCTCTGCTTACTCTGTTCTCTTCTCTCATCAGCATGATCATTGCAACAACATTCACAGTGCTGCAGAGCGAGTTCCTAATGGTGGCCAATCTGAGTTCTACTGTGCCAGAGGAGTACAGGAGGTTATTAACAAGAAATGTTTAGGCCCCATTCACTCCAGATCTGTTGCATTGTGTTACCATCCATTGATTAACAGATGATAACACAAGGGCAATGAAAAATTAATGGGTGTGAATGAGTACAGTGCACACCGCAGCTTTGCGTTGCTGTACATTGCGCTGAAATGCTTTAAAATTGCATGCTAACGCAATGCATCACAAGCCATTACAGTGAAGTATGTCCACTCAGGACATGTTACTTCACATAAAGCTTGTAAAAAATAAAAAAAAAGGCGTAAAGAAACGGATTGGAGGGAAATCGGAAAGGTACAATCGCAAGTCAACAGGCCCTCCTCCATTGACTTGCAAATACTTTATGATTTTGGTGTAAATGCACCCTTGCGTGCTTGCTGTGGATGCAGTAAAATAAAAATTTAATGAACACATGAAGTGCAGGAATTGGTGCAATTCAGCTTTAATTGTGTGTGTAACATGTTTCTTGTTGGTACAAAGTGTTTTTGGGAAGCTTTAGAATTATCTTTTTTATTGACTTGTATTGCCTATCTAACTGGTTGGTGTAATAAACACAATAAAACACTTGGTCCTTATGTAAGGCACGTAGGCTCATGAAGCTAGTTATACGTTTGTATGTTTGCATGTCACTATTGATGGACAAGTTAATGGAAAGAATTAGACAGCCCTAAAGCTAGCCATACACAGCCCAAATTTCAGCCTATCCCTGCTGAATCGGGCAAAATTCAAGCTGTAAATGGCCCAGTCAGCACCCATTAACTGAGCCAGGTGGAAAATTCTCAGCCGAACAATGACTTCATCCTATCAGAAGCAGTCAATGTTCAGGTATTCAGACAGCTGTGTGTGCTCTGGCTGTTTGAACACAGTGGCGGACAGTGGCAATTACCCTATCCACACTGTATTGTGTGGATGGAGGGAAGTTATTGATTTTCACTCATTCAGCCTGTGGGATGAGGAGGAAAAATCTAGCAACATATGGCTAGCTTTAGCGTATTATTGTTTACTTGTGTGGTTCAGTGTTCTGCTAGACCATGTAATTCCTCATCTATGCCCCAGCACTAAAAGCATGATATACCTCCCTTTTCTTGGACAATGTGAAGATTGGTGTAAGTAAAAGCACTGTATAGGTTTAACTAATTAAAACAACTTTTTTTGTTCACTATATACACTTTATAGACATAAATACACTTTATAGAATAATAGGAACACTATATAGATGTGCCTCAGAAAAAATGTAGCCTTGCTTAATATTAAGAATTCTGTAAACTGATCAACTGTTACATGAGCCTATGCTCCATTTTAAACTTGTAAAAGTGCTGTCTATGAGCAGTCATTCCCATTAATGAAATCACCTTTTACTATTACCTTTATTAGGCAGAATAGTCTTCTATGCCTGTCTCCTATTACTGTGCTACAGGGGCCAAACATTCCCTGACTTCATGGCTAAGGCCTGCCAGCAGCTATTATATTCAGTGGCGTCACAAGGGGGGTGCGGGCCGCACCCAGGTGACACCAAAATGACTGATTGAACAATAATCTGAGACCTTCTATGCCAATACTTGGCCTGTGTATTGTCTACCTAACGTTCAAGGGTAAGCTATATCTGTTGGAATTGCCTGGAATATGGACAGCTGACTCTCACCTGGACCAAATCTGTAAGGCAGAATTCACACCTAAGCATCACCTATTACACATGTTTTTTTTGTGTGTGTGTCGTATGCGCAGATTTTGGCACATTCATGTCAATAAGCAAAACGCGTATAATACGCATCCAAATCACACAAATAATCGCAACACACATTTTTCCAAGCGTTTCCTATTCAGTCTATGGGACAAAACGCACTGAAATCAGCCCCAAAGTAGCGCATGTAGTATTCCCTGCGACAGGCTTATTTCTACTTGCGATAAAAAGCTAACATGTGCACTGGGGCCATAGACATGAATGGGATTCCTAGCGTTGAGCCGTTTGTCCCACTGATTTACGTGCAACAAACAGCTTAGGTGTGAAGAGTACCCTACAGACTTAGTTGTCAGATGCCAGGAAGGAGATGTATTTGTAGTGTGTAGATACCTGAGGCTGTGTGAATGCATGAAACCCTGGTACCTAGTAGAGAAGGCTAGTAAGCAGACTGTACTCCCAGGAAAATGTAGTTGGTTTTCAGTGTAAATGATAATATAAAGGTACTAATTGTAGTTATTATGGGAAACAGCACTGTTTTAAATGTGATCAAACTTTCATAAACTTTTTTGGGTATTTGAAAGCAGAGGTATACCTTGTATAGGGTCCCAATATGATTTTAGAATCCTGCTTTTTGCGACCCCCATATTGTCCATTTTTACATATGTTCTATATGGAAGACACTACTGTTGAAACACCATGACAAACTGATACTTAAGGTTCAAGAATGATAGTAAACTGACAGAATGCGTCCTCTGATGTTCCCTTATATTAACTCCCTAGTGATGCCAGCTGACAAGTTATTTCTAAACTGTGAATAAAGTTTGCATTGTCTGCACACTGTTATAACTGCTGAAATAAAAATCATTTTTTTGAAAATGCGTTTGGTTTGGTCATTAATTAGCTGTCATTGTGGCAGGTTGTTTTATAGTCCATTCTATTGTGCTTTACATATAAAATGATAATACTAAAAAATATAGTCCGAAAATGGCTGCCAGCATGTGTCATCAGATTAGGCACACAAACAGACCTGTTAGATTTTCATGTTCCATTTGGTGAGGCCTGAAATGTCTGATTTCAGCCACATTGGATGAGAATGTTATATCATTTAGCACCTGCAGACATTACCAGCTGAAAGCTTCTAAGATGAATAACACTTGGACAGGTATACAAACCTTCCACAATTGCTGTTGCTTACCCTCATTAAAGCCAGCCTTGGAGGTGTCTACATACGCCACCTCTCCACTCCATGGTGTAAACACCTTAGTGTTTATCCCTGAAACTGGGCCTCCTGTTGACAAAATTAAAATTTGACCTTCTCAAATCCATGTGTATGAGCATATATTGTGGACATTTTCTAACAGTTTCAAACCACTTTCACTAAAATGGATCAAGGTAATCAAGCATGTCTGCCATATCAGTATATAAAATGTTGGTGCTAGCTGCAATTGCACCACCAATCAAATCGGTAAGATCCCTTGCTTTTATCACGTAATATATAGCCAACCTAAAGCTGGTAGATTTTCATACAAACATTCATATGAAAAATCTTGTCAGAACATTCGAAAATGCCATCAGAGACCTGTGGAGTGTCGAAGTTAAAATTCAATTTTTGGTATGAATAGAGTTTCTTGAATAGATTCCACACTATAGTTGAAAACAATCATAATTTTGACTCCAATAACTAGTAGAATTTTGTTTAGAAACTAATACATTCTCAGAATGTTCTTAGATTCTCTAATAGTGTATGGCCAGCTTTAGTAGAGCACATGGTTATATGTAACGAACTTACTAGTAGTTCAGAACAAAGTCTGAATCTTGAATATTGTCAATCAGATAAGAGTATTTTATTTGGAAGAAGTCCCAACATACAGTGTGTGCTAGCTAATTTGCTAGAAGGGAGGATCAGATTTTATTTACTTGGGCATGAAATCCTGGTCACAGTAACATTTGGCCTATTTCCCTTGGACAGTGCCTTTTCTTTTACAATAGATATATTGTATGCCTACGTGTACAGCTCACATTTATTGTTGAAAAGTGAAAAGCAAAATAGGGATGCCAAGTTTTCAGTTCTAAATGCATGAGGGTGGTACGGAGAGCCTTTAAATATCTGAACACTCTGTAGAAGGCACAATGACTGAATACAAGGACATGTGCATTTACCGTACATTTTGCTACATCAGCCTTTGTAGATGGTTACTTACTGAGATGAATCAGCAGTGGAAGTCATGTTAAAAGACAAAATCTACAATGGCCTGTCCGTGCTGGTCATTGACCTATCTACGCAAGTGCTTGCTTATCCTGATATTTTCTAGCAAGGTGCAATTTGCACATTGTTTGAGATGATCAGGTGTGGAAGAACCCATAGTGGGTTTCACTAGAAGATGATAATAAGTAGGGATGCACCGATACCGGTATTTTGGTACCGAGTACCGATAATTTTTTTTCGGTACTCGCCGATACCAATTACCGAGTTAACGGAAGTACCATTCAGGAAGCCAGGTGGCGTGTAATGACTCGCCACCTGGCTTCCTGATAAGCCGGGCAGTGTGTAAAGAGTCGCCACCCGGCTTCCCGATTACCAAGAAAGTCCCCTCTTACCTTAGTATGTGCAGCCTGTCATCCCCCGGGGCCTCTCCAGCGAGAACGCGGCCTTAGTCCGGTACCCAGCCGGAGCCGTCTAGCCGACCAATCAGGAAGCCGGGCGCAACGGCTGGGAGGCCGGCTCCATGCTCTCTTGTCATGAGATGACGAGGGAGCATTAAGCCAGCTTCCCGGCCAATCAGAAAGCAGGGCGTTGCATCATTAGATGGCGCCCGGCTTCCTGATTGGACGGCTCGGGCTGCATACCGGACGAAGGCCGCATTCTCGCTGAACAGGCCCCGTGGGGTTGACAGGCTGCACATACTAAGGTAAGGTAACCTTGCCTCACGAGGCCAGCTTCCGGTCAATCATGAAACCGAGCAGCGTGTAATGACGCGCTGACCGGCTTCCTGATACCGGAAGTACTCGTGCTAGGCATTTGGGCGAGTACGAGTACTTGCCCAAATACTCAGAATCGGTATCGATACTGGTATCGGTGCATCCCTAATAATAAGTGATCCTGCAAAGGAAGAAGCACTCATTTTGTGGACACGGACATTTTCCAACATGGCAGTAAATCTCGTGACCAGGTGATTATTAGAAACAGAAACATGTCTGCCACTGCACTTATACTGCACATACACTAAATCCACCAATCAACAAAGTCGGGAGAATATTTCCGCAGGTCTTGGTGATACTGTTAGGAAGGAAAACTCCTTTGTTTAGGTAGCCTTAGGGTGGCCATACTCTGTCCACAGATGCAAGGGATGTGACCACTTTAGAAGATTGTTTTAGGATTATCAGGAGTATGTTTGTTAATCTCTAACTAAATGCCAACCTTTATCTTATTTCTAGCAGTGTCTAATCTCTGGTGAGAGAGCAGTTCCCCATACATAAACCTTTCTTTATTGCCAGATAATTTGAAGACTGTGGTGAGCTCTACAAATATAAAGGTGGGTAGATGTAACACAGCCTGTCATAGAACTTTTGGGTAGTCCTAATCACAATTTGATATAAATTGCCATAGACTGGTATGAAGACCTGTATAAAGCTTTTCTCTCTGTGATAATTTCTCTCTTCTTCCATTCTTCCATTCCATCACCCATCAGTACTACAACACAAAAGTACACAAATTATTTGTTTACAGATTGTCCCCCTTTCTTGGCATCATTGAAATGCCAAGATCATTTACTAATGGCAGAATGATGTAGTTAGTCACTGCAGCGGACTGCGAAGTGCTATAACTGAGAAGTCGCGCGTTAACACTGTTAGGATATGCAGCTATACTGTAAACTTAATATAGTTAAAGCACTGGGCAGCCCTCTCCCCACTAATTTCTGGATTATGAGTATTTTTCTCAATGTATACTTTGGTTTTATAATAAACATTCTGCTATGAGAAGCATATATTTTCTTCCCCTGAGCATTATACTTGTGTATGTCGACGAGAGGATGTGTGAACCTGTCTGGAACCCCTTTGTATGCTGAGCCTGTTACTACTTAGGTGGCGGAGAGTGATACGGTGCAGAGGATATCACTGTCATTGGTGATCATACCTCTGTGGTGAGTTTCAGTCCACAAGGCACTGGGATCACTTGTTTTAGCATGGAGTGTTGCACATTTTGGAACTAATTCATATTTTTACAATTAAAATAATATATGAATATGCACTAATTGTTTACAATTGCACACAGTTGATATAGTCACAGGCTTAGTCACAAAAGGGTGAAGAGTTTGGAGAAGGCAGGAGAAGTGAACAATCTAGGATAATATAGCTGAACTGGAAAGTGAGCGGAATTGGAGAATTTTTCTGAATCTATTTTGGCCTAAATTGTTCACTTCTGCCTTTTCCAAACGCCTCACCCTTCTGTGAATAACCCTGTTACTGTAAATGACAGTATCTATGTGTTACTGTTATATGACCGCTATATGTGTTATTTTTAGGAGGTGCTGCACAAACTAAAATACTTGTTTTTATATATTAGTTACACAGTACAGCAATGTTTTTTCACATATTAGAAAACTGGTAAAATATGTGGGCATCTATTGGGCAAGTATAATAAACAAGCAGCAAACAATCATGATGTGACAACCATGACAATATTCAGTCAACATACAGACAATCCGAACAATATACAGACAACGAATGGTAGTTGTGAAAGCATGAGTGCAACAATTGGGCAATTCTGAGACTATGCTGGCAACACATGGACAATTGTGAAAATAGGTAGAAAGCAAATGTACAGCTGTGACAACATATGGCCAGAAATCCCTTCTCCAAACCCCTCATCCAAAATAACATTTCCCTCCCTCCATTCCAGCTCATCAGAGTTCAGATACAGTGGCACCTTGCTGAGTGAGGGGAAGTCCTCCCCCATGTGATGCAGCTAAGCCAAGGAGAAGCCTGATTGTTTTTCCTGCCACAATGACTTTCTGAGGTCTAACGGGGCTGGATCCTGCATTTGGCACTCAGGCTGACACACAGTGCAACATGTTGAGTTAGAGGGTGTTATAAAGGTTCACCAGTTGGGGAGCCCCGTCTCTAAAGACCCCTACGCTCATTGAGGGGGGTGAACACTGGGAAGGGATGCTGAGCCTCCCTATAATTCCCCTCCATGAGAGGGTAACATCCCTGTGCTGAGGACTGGTTAGTGAGTGGGCTTTGCCCTTTGCTGTGTTGCCAAACCCTAAGTGATATTGCTTTTGGACATCCAAGTCATCTATAAATCAGCCTGTGTCTTTTACGGTATGATTAAGAAAAGAGGATTATGACTTTCATATAAAACTTTCATATAAAATCTTTTTCTTAAAATACATTACAGGGCACGGGTCCCTCCCATCTGTTCTTCGGATCCCCTTATTGCTTGCTTGCTAAAAACAAAACAAAAAAAAACGAGGCTTGCTGGGAAGCAGGAAGGGTTATATGGGGCTGTGCACAACTTTTTTTGTGCCAGTGTCCAGTCACCTTAAAGTTGCAGCACATAACCCATTTGTCTAAGAATCCAGTGTCCTGTACTGCACTCCAAGAAAAGGATTTTTCAGGTAAGTCAAAAATCCTATTTCCCACCTAGCCACTGATCCCGTTAAGACTCTCTCAGCTGTAATTTTCATGGAAACTTTAAATCTGACTGGTTCATTTAGGAACTAAAGATAGTTGTCAGCATTGAGGCTTTTGTATTGAAGCTGTTTTGCTGTGCAAAGAGGGTGCAAATGTGAGTACTGTTTCTCCTACTGGTGTGCATCCCTGAAAATTATCCCAACAGTATACTGATAATGGGAATGCACAAGATGATCAAGGAGTGCTCTTAAGAAAATATTTGTGATATGTGTAAAAGCAGGACTGCTCCATCCTAGCACTTAAAAACGTTCTGTGCTTTCCACAAGTGCATACTTCTGCACGTGAAGGACTAAGAGTAAAATGCTAAATATAAGATACAGTTCGTAAGGGGTGAATGTTTGGTGCAGGGCTCCACTAAACCTGGAGATCTATCTACACAAGCGTTTTTACCTAAAGCACCTGGAATTCCAGGTATATAGGGGAAAACAAGGGTAGATGAAAAATCTGCCATAAGTCCACTTGGCTGAATGCTTTCTTGACCCTATGTTACACTATACATGCTCTTGCCATCTTTGTTCACCTCCTCTCGCAGATTTTTCGTAGCTGAAAGGAACTCTCCTGTACAACTGTACAATTTTTTTACACTGAATTGAAAAATGAAGCAGTCAGGTTGGGCAGTTTTCCATTATTTCTGATGCGGATGTATCAAATGGTATAACTAAATGCAGTCTGAAGGCTTCAGTTTGCAAGATTCAGGAACATCTCTCTTAAAGTGGCCATACACTTTACAACCCTCTCAAGACTTTTGTCTTGCGAGGGTTGTAAAGTACTTAAAAAAACGTACAATCTTCCCATCTTGGACAGGCAGATCGTACTTGCGATCATCGCAAGCCTGCCCCCCTGAGGGGCGGGCTTACGATGACTGCAATGAGGGGCGGGCTTACGATGACTGCAAACGTGCGACCGTACAGAAGAAACGGTTGCACGCCTTCCATACACTGCACGATTCTCGTACGATTGTGGGATTTCCTGCGATTCTCGTACGAGAATCGTGCAGTGTATGGGCACCTTTAAGGTGGCCATACAGGTGAAACTCAAATAATTAGAATATTGTGCAAAGTTCATTTATTTCACTAATGCAACTTATGCGGTGAAACTAATATATGAGATAGACTCATTACATGCAAAGCAAGATAATTCAAGACGTGATTTGTCATAATTGTGATGATTATGGCTTACAGCTCATGAAAACCCCAAGAACCCCAAATCCACAACCTCAAAAAAGTAGATTATTACATGCAATCAATAAAACAAGGCTTGTACATAGAACAATATCGGACCTCTGAAAAGTACAAGCATGCATATGTACTCAGTACTTGGTTTGGGCCCCTTTTGCAGCACTTACTGCCATTACTTTTGCACGATATTCTAATTATTCGAGTTTCACCTGTATATCTTACAACAATTGTACAACTTTCTTTCTCCCGACATCCCACCCTCGTTCAACTTTCATTCAAACAGTCCATCATGCACAGACCAATGTAGTTCATGATTATCGTTCCTCAGCACCACTAACTGGCGGGGACAGTCACCCGGCGGGATAAGGTATGCCGCCGTGTCCCCTCTTCTCTCTCCTGATACTGTCGGCAATCAGTCCACGACCGAGCGCCCGACTTTTCAGAGGGGGGTGACACCAAAATGACTGCCAGTCAATTTGGTGTCACCTGGGTGCGGGCCGCACCCCCCTTGTGAAGCCACTGTGGGCACCTTTAGGGAACATTGCTCCACTGTGGATGTGGGTTTACTTACGTTACCTATCGGCTTAAAGTCTAAGTCCACTTTTACATGGTTCGAATTTTGCACAAACGTTCATATGAAAAATCTCAGAACATTCAATAATGCTATCGGAGACTTGACCAATGTCATTTGAAATTTTGTTCAGTTTTAATATTTGATTTTAGAATGAATGGAGTTTTCCCAAACAAAAACCACATTCACTGTTAGAATTTCATTCATTAGAGAAAAATTATCCATCCTGCTCCTTCATCAACGATCATTGATTTGACCCCATTAACTACTCAGAAAACTGAACGAATGTTCTGAAAATGACAGTTTTCATATGAAATTCTAGCCATGTTATTAGGTCCGAGGTGTGGGCCCGATGTGATGAGGAGGACCTCCCTTGCAACCCCATCTGATGCCCACTGGGTTGAAGACAGTGTGCTCAGGCAGGGGGTGCACAAGTGCCGGATCAGGGTTTCCAGGTATCTACAGTAGGTGGTAGTTGAGCAGAGTAGGCAACCGTGCAGAGGAAGTGAAGACAAGCCGGGTCGATATTAGGCGGACAGCGAAGTACCAGACAGGATCCAGAGAATAGTCGAGGGACAAGCCGGGTCAGTATTAGGCGGACAGCGAAGTACAGAAGGATAATCCAAAGGGAACGTCAAGAAGGAAGTCAGGTAGTGAGGAAACAATACAGGAGCGGATCACAGATGACTGGTGCTGGCTAGTAATCACTCAGCAATGAATCCCAGTTCTGTGGGGCTTTAAATAGGCTGAGACGTTGTACTGCGCGTGCGCCGATGTGATGACGTCACCGCTGGGTCACAGGGCATCTGCGCCTGCGCGGCCCTCAAGCGCCTCGTGCCGAGCCCGCCAGGAAGCTGTCAGCGCGAAGGGCCAATCACAGGCACTGAGACATTTCCCGATCTCTGCAGCTGCGGACCGGGAACATGTCTCAGTGCCTGTGATTGGCCCTGCGCGCTGACGGCTTCCTAGCGGGCTCGGTACGAGGCGCTTGCGAACACGCCCGAGCCCATCACTATTCCTAATCACCCATAACAGAGATCTTCACTGGGAGGCCTGCTTGGCACCACACATCCTTTTTATACAAATCTCCACTATTGGGTTTTGTTTCTTCGCATATGCACACTGTACTCTATTCATTCCAGAGGAAAAAATACAAACTCTGTAGAAAAATATGCTTGGTACCGAAGATAATATTGTTCCTTTAAAATCATAATGAAGATGGACAAATTCTGCAAAGTGGTCAAATTTAGTCTCTGACCCATGGATTCTTGAAAGTGTTAAACTTCAACTGTGGCTAGAGTTTGAAATATAGGCTGCTCCAAGATCCTTTGTATTCAAGGAGTAACACCTCATATGCAGTCAAAATTCATACAGCAAAACGTCATGGAAGTAAGTTCTCAGCCAAATATATTCAGGAAGTTCTCTCCAGGAATTTAGAATTCCCTTGGCCAGGAAGACAGTTTAGGCTCACAATGACTGTACAGCAGGAGGATGGCTACAGAGCTTCAGAACAAAGCTTTTTTTTAATAAACATCAAGAATAGGCATTACTGAAAAACATTCAGGGGTACAAAGGAGTATTTTAAATGACCGTATTTGTCTTTTTTTTTATATTGCGTAGGGGGATAGATTGCAGTGGGGAACAGTTTGTTCTGGGAGTAAAGATCCTCTTTAACCAGGGTGTCATAGGCATGCCCACTACAGAGCAGGGTATAATCAAGCAGGCCTGAGCTCATAGAAGGGGGTGGGAACTGCCCAACCTGAAGTTTTTTTTTAACTTTAGCATAGCTCCCAACTGTCACTCTTTTGGAACCATATATCTTTGGAACTTTTTCTTACTTAGTTGTCCCTCTTTTTGGTTTAATGCATAGATCGCAATAAAAACATTTTTTTTTATTTAACTATCAAAGCATTTTACTGCACTAAACCTTTTATCTAACCTTTAGATTAGGGATGCACCGATACCGCTTTTTCCAGACCGAGTACATGTACAAATACTTTTCCTCAAGAACTCACCAATAACAACCTACAAATTCCAGCAATAAATATACAGCAATCAGTTATAGAGGACTACAAATCTTGGCAATACGTTATGCAGCTATAGAGGACTACATATCTCAGCAATACATTATACAGCAATGCAGAATAATATCTTCAGCTATAGAGGACTATAAATCTCAGCAATACATTACACAGCAATGCCGAATAATATCTTCAGCTATAGAGGACTATAAATCTCAGCAATACATTACACAGCAATGCAGAATAATATCTTCAGCTATGAAGGACTATAAATCTCAGCGATACATTACACAGCAATGCCGAATAATATCTTCAGCTATAGAGGACTATAAATCTCAGCGATACATTACACAGCAATGCAGAATAATCTCATCAGCTATAGAGGACTATAAATATCAGCAATGCAGAACAATATAATTAGCTAGAGAGGACTACAAATCCTAGCAATACATTATACAATGCAGAATAGTAGTATATGAATTTTCTATATACTCTGTGCATCAGCTCTCCAGGGTGCTGGTCTGATGTCTCGGGCAGAGGATCTCAGGAGAGGTCTCACCCGGAAGAGATGTGCGTATTGCGAAAGTACTGTAAACAGGCGCTGCACCGTTCCCCAGAAGGTTGCTGCCAAGTCCCCAGCAAGCAAGGGACCTTACAGGAGCTGATTTAATAAGGCATTGCAAGCCACAGGCATGACTCCCAGAGGCAGAAGCATGATGGGATTTGTAGTTTCAGCACAGCAGGAGAGCCAAGGTTGCCTACCCCTGCCTTATGTCAATACTCGCCACGCCCCCCACACTGCACGCTGTAATCTTCGCGGCAGTTGGCGCTCTGATGACAGTAGGTGTCGCAGTAAGTCATGGTCCAGGTAGGACTGAATCCGGTGCAGGCGTTAATCCTCCCAAGGCAAATCCGGGATGACCGCGCCTGGCGCAAATAGTGAATTCCAGGGACCTGTAAAGCCCACACTGAGCAGAAGATTAGCCAAAGCCTGGAACTCTGGAGCTGCATCCTGGGACATCCAGAGTCAGGATCCAGGGAAGAGACCCGCTGTGTGGTTCCCCAGAAGGCTGTCGCTTTGATTTTAAATTTTAAAGTGCCGGCATTGATTTTGGGAATGGGTGCATTTTCATGAGTATTCGTACCCGTGAAAATGGCTAGGATCAGCACCGATACCAACACTGGTATTGGTGCTTCACAACTTTAACCCCACAAGAACCCTTTCGCTGCCACAGGCTTTTTTTGTTCTGTTTTTTCCACATGATATAATCCACATTTTAGGCCTGAAAATGACTTCAAACCCCCAAATTATTATACATTTTCTGAAAGCCAACCCTCTGTAGAACACAATGGTGGCAGTTGCAAAGTTTATGTTGCAGGATATTGGTGCAACTCTTTATCAAGCCCAAATATTTAGTAAACAAATGCACTTAAGTAAATTTTAGTGTCCCAAAACACAATAAAATACGCATTTTTAAAATAAAATCTAAAAGATGAGGTCATGACATGTAAATAGATACCCAACATGGCCAGGTTTAAAATTGGGTGCGTCCGTGAAATGGCAACAAAATGCAGTACCGCAAAAAGTCCATAGACGACGCTTTAAGAGCCCCTACAGGTTATCAGTTTAGAGATACGTGTAGAAATTTGCACTAGAATGATTGCTCTCACTCTGGCGTGCGTGGTGATACCCAACATTTGTAGCGCGATTGACGTTTTCTTACGTAGGCGCACCCAATGTGTGTTTGCATTAATGTGCGTGCGCCAGTGGGGGCGTGGGACTTTAACATTTTACATTTATTTAAAAGCTTTTTTTTTTAACTTTAATTGTTATCACATAGTGGGACCTACAATCCCCTCATATGATAGGATATTGGTGGTGACAGGTCCTCTTTGAGGTGACAATGGGGGTCAAAAAAGACCAGGTCAGGCTTTTGGAGTCTGGAATAGGCAACCTCAACGCTCCAGCTGTTGTGGAACTACAAGTCTCATGATGCATTGCAAGACTCTGACAACCACACACATGACTCCCAGAGGCAGAGGCATGATGGGATTTGTATTTTCACCACAGCTGGCTTGCCAAGGTTGCCTAGCCCTGCTAGGGTTGGATTCTGTTGATATGTTTTCTAGAAGATCATTTCCTCTTTAAATAAGCTATCGAGCACAATGTTTCCTTTCCTCCGGTTGGCCTCCTATGGCCAGGCATATAGCGGGTTACATATTAGCTAATGGCGCGGAAATAGTTGTAATGACATCACCGCTGGAGGCAGGGAATAACCAGCGCGTTGAGTGACAGCCCAGTGGGCGTGGTATCCCCGGGTTCCCGGATACGAAGGACTGGATTTATAACAACCTGGGGCGTTCTCTACATCCTTCCTCCTCCTGTCTCTATGGCAACCCCTCCTCCGCCGATGATTGGCAGCCTGTGGTGGGCGGGGGTGAGTCAATGACGGGCGTGGGACAGACTAGAGTAGGAGGGTGATTGCGCGCTCCCGGAGCTCTGCCCATCCCGCTTTTCCAGACTCTCTTCTGAGTCCCGCTGAGGCCATTCACTTCCCTCGGATCCCACCGAGCGGCCCTAATGCTGGCAGTCGTGGGGATGACGAACAGGTAAGAGCGCCCCTTACTAGTACAATGTGTCTGTCCCTAGTCAGCGGGCTCCTTTCTATCGCACGGTGCCAGGGCGGTGTGCTCAGTGTACTTTATAATGTGAACTGGATGCTTTCCGACTGAATGCTGCCTTCCATATTGGTTTCCTATAGCCCGGGGCTCCGTGACTTCCCATGACTCATAAACACACATGTGTACACCCAGGACTTTGAGCCGTGTGATTAATTGGCTATGCCATGGAATGTGTCTGGGGTGAGCTCTCCTCCGTCTTCGGGAGGACCGCACCAGCCAGGACAAGAGTGGTAGAAGCTGTCATCGGAGCAGGGCCCCCAGTCCCAGACAGCTCACTCTCCTCTGCCCATTATGGGCCCCTGTGTGATCGGCCATTCACATCATACACATGTTCTCATAGTCTTTACCTGGAAGCTTTCACTCTGCTCCACACTCAGAGACTTTTTACTATATAGAAGCGTCTAAAAGTATGCAACATCTGCAGGCACCCTGGTCTAAAAGGGTCAGATTTTAAGGGGGGGCCCCACACAAGAACACACAAAAAGTGGGTTCCCCTTCACATCAGAGTCATCCTTTGCATCAGGAGCCCTTTTCACCTCGGTTTTCATTTTCCCCTGCCCAAGGGGTATGTGTGTGTTTGTTTCCAAAGATGTCTGTCCTTTTTTCTCAGGGGTCCTTCGGTGGTATGTAAATGACTGGAGAGGGGCACAGATGAGCAAATCAATCCATCAGCATCAAGCCAGCTGTTCGGCCGGGAAGCCGGCTTTCCAGCCAATCAGCATGGAGCTGTGTTCCCGACCAATCAGGAAGCTGGGAGGTGGGTCATTACTTGCCGCCCAGCGACCTGATTGGGCGTGAAACCTGCTTCCCAGCCAATCAAGCCGACCAAACAACATGGAGCCGGCTTCTCGAGCAAACAGGAAGCTGGGTGGTATGTCATTACCCACCGCCCAGCTTCTTGCCAACAGAAGCGTCGGTATCGGCGAGTACCGAAAGCAAAGTATCGGTACTCGTACTTCATACCGAAAAAACGTTATCGGTGCATCCCTACTTTATGCAGTCCTCTGCCTGTGTGAACAAGCCCTTAAGGTGGCAGTACATGTGCTGATTTCTGGGCTGAATGAGAGAAATCACTCAGTTTTCCCATCTAGACTAAACAGCGTGGAGAAATGAATCTCCTCTGCTTGTTGTATTCTGGGAGCTGGCACCTGCAGCTGTCCACATACTCAAACAAAACTGAATTTGATTGCATCAACTTAAAATATAAATGCTCCGCGCCAATATGTATCCCTTGCAGCAAACACTAAAATAGTGCTAAAACAAAATTCTTACCTATTATTCAAAAACCAAAAATTTTTTATCAAGTCTACGGAAAAGGAAACGTCACTTCTATCCTGTCCAGCATCCACAGTCCCACCGCTACAATGTTCCATATGTGGTGATCAGTACGTGCTTTCCTCCACCACTGACGTGATCCCCCTCCAGTGTGCAGCTCACCTCATCCCTGTTTCTAAGGCCTTAAATTGCCAATCCTCTTTTGGATTCAGCCACGGGCAGGATAGTGCCCGAACCAGTGGCAGCCGCTTGATCACTCCTACCCCGGTCTCCTTACAATCCAGTAACCATATTCAAGGCAAAAAAGTAATCCATATTGCACACCGCTCATATACAAATTATTTATTAAAATGCTGCTCTCACAAACCCCTAATCGCATAAAATTCCTGTCTGCAGCCACTTCACAAGGAGTTCCGTCAGTCTGTCCTGCTAGCCCCGGGAACGCTGTTTTCATCCAGGGGTGGCATCTTCTTCCTGGACTGAGATGCTGGTTCAGAGATGGTAGGTGTTAACCAATGTCTGACGCTGATCTGCCCCTGCTGCAGCCTCTCACCAAGTGATCAGTGGAGTAGAGTAAACTGATGAAACTGCCTGCAGCAGACTGATATACTCTCAGCCTAGGAAATGTCACCTGTCTGGAGATAAAGGACTGCTTTTTAATAATAAAATGTGCAGCTTTTTCTTGGGAAAAATGATCTTGTTACTGTATACGGTACACGTACATACTTATGAAGGATCCACTCTCCATGACTTCTAAATTTCATATTCTAATAAAGGTATGAAATGTCATAGTCCTGGGAACATTTACCTTGTCTGGTCTACATTAGATTCTATATCTAAAAGGTACTTTGAAAATTCCAGGAACTCTCTCTTTTTGCACGCTGTCTTCAAAGCTGAGTTGAATAAAATTCCCCTATTCTTTGCTTGGAACGTCTGGCTGTAAAGTGGGTGACAGTATGGCTCCCTTGTTTTCAAATCTTTATCTTACAATTGATGGTAAGTCTTCTCTACTTCCCCAGGAGCCATAGCAAAATAAAGCTAGCCATACACTAGTAGATTTCAGAACTTAAAGGAGAACTATGAGATGAGTGAAAATCACTCAGCCTCATAGTTCTAGCCGGCCTGTGATAATGAAACTGTCACAAGCTGGCTCAATAAATCGGGAAGTGAGCGAACACATACCATCGCTTGCTCACTTCTTGATCCTGTCCCTGCAGAGGGCCGTGACTGTCACTCACGGCTCCCTGCAGGGAATTCTCCGATCCGATCCTCCAGCACTGACTGGCGGAACGGACAGGGAGGGGGCGGGTACAGCTGGCTCTGCCTCTAGATAGGCAGAGCCAGCTGTCACTCACGCAGCTGGGTGGATCTCGACAGTAATGTCGGGATCCGTTCTGGCTGCGGCGTCTCAGTATGCCGCGAGCTGTAGCTTGCTATATACTGAGCTTTGGGTGACGGGAGGGCGCTAGTTTGTGTCCTACCATTACCCTTAGAAGAACTATGGGGAAAAGCCCTGACCCCATAGTTCTCCTTTAAGATCTTTAGCACCTGATAATGCCATCAGAGACTTGATGAATGTTGAACAAAATGTTGTTTTATTTTAACATTCAATTTTTTGGAATGAATGGAGTTTCCCGAACGAAAACCACATTCACTGTTAGAATTTCGTTTTGATCGAGAATAAATTTCCATCCTGCTCCTTCAACCTTTTGTTGTCACTATGGTCGAAATCAATGATTGATTTGACCCCAACAAATAAAAAGTCCAATGAAAGATCTTTAATTCGAGGGTTCTTTCAAAAATCTACTAGTGTATGGCCACTTTGAAGTAGTACTAAAAGGCTGAGAGTTTTTTACCTTAATGCATTCTCTGCACTAAGAAAAATAACGCCCAGTACCTTTTTGACTCCACCAGCCTGCCCACAATTGCCTGTCAACGCTGCTGGTCATCGACGTCGGTTCCCGAATAGATCCTCCGGCCCCAACTTCCTGGTTGCAGGGGAGGATACTGAGAGCAGAGGACCATAGGCTCCTTCTGCCGTCAATCACACTTTAGGGAGGAGGGGTGTGGCTTGCCACAGGGCTGTGTGTGTCTATGGATGCACACAGCTACTGTGGGCACGGCTGGGAACACGCACGCACGTGTACCTCCACAGCAAACCCTTAGCTGCTGGCAGCACCTGGGTGGTGGGGACCCAGTGGAGAATGAATGAGAAAAAAAACCTCCCGACTGCCATGTGATCTTGTCATTTAATGCAATGCTTAGGGCCCTTTAGGGCTTGTTCACACCAAATGCAGACCAGACCTGCATGAGTTTCTGCACACGCAGTGCAGTGTGTTCTGCTGCGGGTTTTTTTTTTTTGTTTAAAATGGGCTTTCAGTGCGTTTGCATGCGTTCCAGAGCAGGTAAAATCGGGCTTGCTGCAGTTTTTTTACATGCTCTGGAACTGAACGCTGCGGTGTGAGCTAGAGCCCAAAATACCATTGGAATACATTGGACGCAGTTTTGATCTGGTGTGTAACTGCTCTGCTCCTGGAACGTGCTTGTGAACTAGCCCTTAGTGTGTCTTTTACAGAAGGAGTCCATTTTGATGCAAATTTTCTGTAATAAAAACAGACCCAGTAACTGATAGACACTTGACATTTCAGATGGAAAATTCTATAAATCTTCCCAGTTTAGTTTCTGACTGAATTTTGTCCATACAAGGTATAGGCAAAGGTCCCAAACAACAGGAAGATTGAATGAATGTGTGGAATGTCTGATTCCTTTACTTTGTTGTGCAATGTGTGTCCTATAACCCGCAGGAATAGAGGAGAGTAATTACAGGACCATATGGCCAACACAGCAAACAGCAGGGTTATGTTGTAGTTCCCACTAATCTCTTCCCTGACCTCTGTGTAGTCTGACAACTGTTCTAGGGAAGTGCCGTAGGATGTCTGTGAGAATGAGTATTGAGTGTGCTTCCTGATGGTAAAACCTGCACTGGCCTCTTCATGCAGCTTGTGTGATACCTGGTGTGTTTTGCTGTATGTATTGTTTCAGTCTCCAGTGTGGCTATAGCCAGATCATTCATTCTGTCTTTGTTGTTGTTGTTGTTGTTGTTGTTGTTGTTGTTGTTGTTGTTGTTGTTTTTAAATGGCAGTTCTGCTTTCCCAGGTGAATTTGGGGTCCCCCCACTGATCTGGCCCCCTCAAGGCAATCCCACCAAATCCTATCCACCTCCCGCAATATTTGCCTTTTGGGCGAACACTCTTTCCCCTCTGCCGGTGTACTATTATTATAATATTATTATTATACAGGATTTATATAGCGCTAACAGTTTGCCCAGCGCTTTACAATATAAGGAAGACATTACAATCACAATACAATTCAAGACAATGTGGTAAGGAGGGCTACCCATGCTCTGTACACGGCTAATGGCGAGCACTCGTTGGTTGTCGCCTGACCGCGCAGACCAATGAGAAGCGCTTCTTAAAAAGTGGCTGCCATCTTTATAAAAGGATCCCCCGAACAATGTGTGGTTTGTAGAGGTGTTATTAGTACACAGTATAAATTGATAAAGGAAGACACAGCCAACCTACTGCTACATGAATGTCTTTATGGTCTAACACAGGGGTAGCCAAACTCCGGCCTTCCAGCTGTGGGGAAACTACAAATCCCATTATGCATCTCTCCGGGAGTAAAGCCTGTGGCTGAGAGAATCTTGCAATGCCTCATGGGATTTGTAGTTTCACCACAGCTGGAGGGGCACAGTTTGGCTACCCCCTGTGAGGTGACGTGTGAGGTTGCCCATAAATAAACTTGTTAAATTTAGCAGGGCAACCTCTGGCCTCTTATATTCTATGGAGAGGGAGTACATCATTTACCAGTCTTGCCCAGGCAGTAATATCCATGGGTGCTGTGTAAATCCAGTGTAATACTACAGTACTTGTATAAATATGGGCTGAAAAACTTGGCTTATACTCGAGTATATACGGTAGTCTCAAAAGGGTCTTTTGAGCACTTCCAAGATCCATATTGCAAAATACCCCCAAAAAGCACCACCTTGGATTACAAACCTTGGTGATTTCCAAGTTTTGTCAAATTCCATAATCTGAGACAAAATGATCTGACCAAGGGGCAAA
>NW_017307421.1:467864-494343 GCF_000935625.1 Nanorana parkeri | reverse complement strand
AAAGTCTAGTGGGTTCTACCTTCAATATAGTATCATACAATCTCGAAATCAATCAAATTTGAATGAAATTGCTCTCAATACAAATTAGTAAACTACACATGAGATTGTGGTCCATCACAGGAGGGAGCTTGGAGTGATGACTACTTTACAACACACACAGGGAACATGGGGAAGAAAAGTAGCCACCACTCCAGAAGGAAGCACAGTGTCAGCACCAATTCAGAGATGATTTGAGGATCTACAGCCCAGTGATACACAAATAAGATAAATTTTCATTACTAGTCATGGTACTTGACTGTATCTTTAAGATTTAACTTCTGAGTTTAGTGTCACTTTAAGGGCACTAGTGACCATGAAAAAAATGAGCGAGCTCGGGGTTGCACAAAATAGGATTGTAGAGCGTTTCTTCATGTGATGTGAGAGTCATATATTCTTAAACCCTTTTGTTTCCCTTTTTGGCCATATGCAGAGTGTAACATAAAACATAGTCATCAAGCAAACATCCCCCCCCCCTTAACTGCATCGTGGAGTTAAGGAGTGCAAGAGTGTGATTTTTCTTAAAATGGCGCATCTATGTGGCTCCACCCTCAGAGCCGCATCGTCCACTCACTGATCCTATTGACAGGATCTGTGGATAGAGAAACTAAAAGTCCCATCAGCCACCATGGCAGAGTTCTCAATGGAAATCAAGTGTAGTGACGTCAACACACTTGTGTTCTATTCTTCCTCCATCCATGTTACTGAATGTCCATCCCTTGGTACAGACATGGATGGGAGGGAGAATCTACAAGAACCAGACCATTGCACCCTCGATCCATTGATCATGGTTGCAATGCTTTACTAGTTCTAATGAAAACAAAAATGCAAATTTTTTTTTCTTCTATGAAGAAGTGTTCATTTAATTTTATTTATTAAAGGTGAACTACCTTTAAACCGTTCTGAGTGGGTCCTTGTTTTCTTTGAATTCCTGCTTTATATGAATGGTGGTTTCTTCCTGGTCAGTGCTTTTTCCTTTTGTATTCTCTGGTTGGGATACTCTATTCTTCTGGTTGTTAGGAACGTTCTGGTCATGAGATCATTATCCTTTAGATTTAAGCTTGCACCTAGTGGCCAAGTTATTCTGCTATAGCAAGCTGTCATGAGATCTCTTTCCAGACAGCTCATTAGGCAGAATGTATTCTCCTTTCCCGCAGATGTGTTGCAGGGAGTGTTTCGCTGACTCTGTTCCAACGTTGTAATTAGTTGGCCTGGTTTTGCGTCTTTATATTTTCAGCAGTGTAGCGAGAACATCTCAGTCAAAATACATTGGGCACGTTGGTTTCCTCACAGTCGTTTGCTGTTGATACGTTATGTTTGTTTTGTCCTTTTTTTTCTGTTCATGCAGAAAGTTTGTTTGAGCCTTGGTTCACACCTGTGCATGTGTGATAGCGAGTGAGCGTATACGTGCTTTATGTGTGTTAATGTGCAGAGCCACAATCACACCAAAGAAGTCCGTGCACCACCCCCCTTTATTATTATTATTTATTATTATTATTATTAAACAGGATTTATGTGGCGCCAACAGTTTGTGCAGCGCTATACAATATAAGGAAGACATTACAATCACAATACAATTCAAGACAAGCTGGTAAGGAGGGTCCTGCCCCTAAGGGCTTACAGTCTAATGTGTTGGCCAGCATGTTTTTAGGGCCCTAGAATGAATGGCACCGCACTGTTTATGCAAAAAAGACATGGTATGAACACGAGCTTGGTAATACCCTTATAAAGCTTAAATACGGGATCCTGAAAGTTTAAATCTTTAAAAACTTAGTGACACTAAATCTTAAAAATACATTCAGGTACCTTTACAACTATTAACAAAAATGTATCTTATTTGTGTATCACTCGGCTGTAGATCCTCAAATCATCTCTGAATTGGTGCTGACACTGTCCTTCCTTCAGGAGGGTGGCTACTTTTTTTTCCCCATGGTCCCTGTGTGTTGTGAAGTAGTCACCACTCCAAGCTCGCTCTCGTGATGGACTACAATCTAATTTTTAGTTTACTAATTTGTATTGAAGGTGTAGTCTATCATGGGAGCAAGCTTAGAGCTGTGACCACTTTTACAATACACAGGGACCATGAGGAACACAAGCCAGAAGAAAGGACAGTGTCGGCATGAATTTTTAAAGATGATTTGAGGATCTACAGCCGAGTGATACACATATATAAGATACATTTTTGTTAATAGTTAAAGTGACATTAAACCCTCAGATTTTTTTAACATAAACCAATACTGTAATGTGCGCCTTACTGTAATCCATGGTTGTTTCCCTTCTCTTTGCTGCTCTTCCTTTTTAAATCTGTATCTGTTCTCATGCTGGGCAGAACTTCTGTTTTGCAGCAGACTGCCTTGTCTCTGGAATGGATACATGGTGTCTGTGTGTAGGTTTGCAACCTGAGCCAGCACTAAAGGAAGAGGCACTCAGCTGCAAAGGGAAGTTCTCCCTAAGCATGAGAAGCATGAGAAGCATGAGCAGACAATGAGGATTTAAAAGGAAGAGCAGCAAAGAGAAGGGAAACAACCATGGATTACAGTAAGGCGCACATTACAGTATTGGTTTATGTTAAAAAATCTGAGGGTTTAATGTCACTTTTTAAGGTACTTTAATGTATTTTTAAGATTTAAATGAGAACTGAGATGAGTAATTTACACTCACCCTCATAGTTAGAGCTGACGTGTGACACTGAAACAGTTTTTTACCACGATGCACGTCAATAAATAGACGTATTTTGCAAATTTTGAGTGCCGGTGTCTCTGCTTTAGCACACTGAAACTGTCACACGTCGACTCTATAGATCGGGAAGTGAGCGAACACATACTGTTGCTCGCTGACTTCCTGATCCTCTCCCTGTAGAGAGCCGTAACTGTCAGTCACCACTCCCCGCAGGGATTCCCCCATCCCTCTTTGATCCTGCAGCGCTTACCGGAGGAATGGATGGGGGAGGGGGCGGGCACAGCTGGCTCTGCCTCTAGATTGGCCAGCGGATTCTGCCTATCAGCCAGCTAGGTGGATCTCGACAGTATCCCGGCTGCGGCGCTCTTAGTTAATGGCGGGCAATAGCCCACAATATACTGAGCTTTGTGTCACTGGAGGACGTTGGTATATCCTCCCATGACCCTAAAGAGAACTGTGGGATAAAAAGGTTACCCCATAGTTCTCTAACTCCTGAGTTTAGTGTCACTTTGACTGCACGTTTATTCCAGGTCAGTGGTTCAGTGGAAGTAGAACCAGCATCTGGATAAGTCTCTGAGAAGTCAGCAATGGCACCTTCCATATTTCTCTTTCAACTTTTGGTATTTAAGGTGGCCTCAAAAGGGTAATTGTATCCCTATTAGCATGGGTGATTTATACTGGCAGAGTCTAGGTGACCATTGTTGACATTCAATGATAGAAAATCCTTTGTCTGCTGTTGTCTGTATCCCTACTGATGTGGCAGAGGTGAATTTGGACAAACCAGCATTTCTGATTCCTGCATCCTAGACAAGAATGGGTACTGCCAGTTCATCTCTACCAGATCATCCGGAATTCCTGACATACACTGAATAGTACATATGGATTCTTGGTCAGAGGATGTATGGCAAATTCCTGTTCTGTCATCCCTGTAAAACAATATGGGGTCAATTCACAAAGCTTATTTTCTTCATTTCGGCCGTTATTTCATTGATATCGCTTGTTATATAGTTGCTGTTTAGAGGTAGTCAATTCACAAAACTCAATAACGCTTCCTTTTTTTTAAGAAGTGCTAAATTAACTATTCAGATGTTATTTTAACAACTGGAGTGATAAAATATGCTTGAAATGCAATTCACAAAAGGAAAAGGTCCTTTTATCACTCGTTATTGAGACGTAGATTTATCACCTCCTTCAGGGTGGCGTTATGACAGGCGTTATCTGATGCTTGTTGCACTGAGATGACATGAGGTATATAAAATGGAACCTTTTTTTCTTCATTTTCACATGGTTTAATGCTTTTGCGTACAGAAGAAGATGGCATGTAGTTGTCATTTCTACAGTTTTTATCCTTCTACAAATGTAGATGATTTACAGTTTGAGGTTAGTGGCAAATCTCACATGACACGAAAAATCAAATGTCCCTGGACACACTTCAGTGGGGGTTGTAGAGCAAGTGGATTGTTCCATGCAACATATTTAATATCAAGACAGGCTTTATAGGTGGTAAGGAGAATTTATTGCTCTCCCTACACTGCCTGATTGTCAACAGATGCAGATCTAAATAAATCTAATGTTTCATATATTCATTCCGTTCAGAAAAAAAGTTATTGTTATTTCTATATGATTTCTTCTCTACCAAATGTAAAATTAGTATGCATGTGGCGAATATGGAATATATTCCTTCCTTCTATGTGGAATCCTTTTGTGTGGTGAAAGTGAAAGTAACAGTAATTTAGGCATCTGCTCCACCCCTTCTGCTACCAAAATGCACTGCAAAAGTGTTAAAATAACACCCAAAACGTTATTTTATCACAGCAATAGATAAAATAAAGTCTGTGATGTTAAAATAACACTTGCTTAAGGAACGTTAAACTGCGTGTGCATTAACGATTTCGGCTTTTGTGAAAGTAAAATAAAGAGTGGTAAAATAAGGATAGATAAATTAACTTCTACTCTCATAACGCTGAGCTTTGTGAATTGACCCCTATGAATGTTAGGGCTTGTTCACACCATAGTGCTTGTGTTGGCATACACATAAAATGCATGCAATGGTATGTGTTTTTAGGCGGTGCCACATTGCAACTGTTGCAGTGTCTGCCTTTGTTCATCTTTATTACATAGTGGATTGATGGACTGGTAGATTAAACAAGAAAAGGATGTGTGCACTTCTGACAAGATCAGTGTATTTTCTGTACTTGCTGATAACGTTCTTGGCCTAAAAAATGCAGCCACTGTTGCACGCTTAATCTCCAGGCAGAGCAGATATAGATAGATAGATAGATAGATAGATCTGTCTATATAGATTCATATTTTTCGCTCCATAAGACGCACTTTTTTCCCCTCAAAAGGCGGGGGGAAATGTGTGTGCGTCTTATGGAGTGAATCCCTATCGCCCGACGCCCGGAACATGCAGTTTCGGGAGCCGGGCGAGTCGTTTTTTGTACATTTAGCCCTGCTATATATGTCAATGCTCAACATGGATCCTCTAGAGCAGTGGTTCTCAACCTGTGTAACCTCAGGACCCACATGTGTCCTTGGACATTAAGTGGCGACCCAAGTTGCACTGCAATAAAACGCACGGCATTGCCGCGCGTTCCGGTGTGGGCGATCCGTGCGATCCTCCGCTTGGGGTCCAGTGCTGGGCTGCTGGGTTGTGACGGAGCTCCATCCATACATGCATTGCTTGTACAACTCCCATGTGCACCCTGTAGAGGTGCTAGGAGCCAAAATGTGACGTCACTCCGATCCAGGCACCTCTACAAGGTCACGTGAGGGAGCTCTAAGCAATGAATGTATGAATGAAGCTCCCCATAGCTCCAGCCCACCCCACCTCAAACTGACACTTGGCACCAGGCAGCATATT
The DNA here is from genome assembly GCF_000935625.1 of Nanorana parkeri. Classification (NCBI taxonomy): domain Eukaryota; kingdom Metazoa; phylum Chordata; class Amphibia; order Anura; family Dicroglossidae; genus Nanorana; species Nanorana parkeri. The sequence goes on along the minus strand of NW_017307421.1, from coordinate 488,765 downwards.
CTGAATGGCTGCTCAGCGCAACAACTGATATTGCTACGCTAGGGGGAGGCTGAGGAGCTTCTCACATAGAAAAGTGGAAGGCTTGCGGCGGCCCACTGAAAACGGGGTCACGGACCACTTTGGGTCACAACCCACCAGTTGAGAACCAAGGCTCTAGAGCACCAGGTCTTCACAAATAGTACTATAAAAGTATCTAGTATTTTTGCCCTGGATATTGGTCTTCCATTGAATATGAAATTGTTTTTGCTCCTTTTACTCTAGATCAGGGGACTCAAAATCCATTCACTCTGGGGGCTACTGGACAATTTTTTTTCTTTTTCTTTCATGGGGGCCGCTTGCCAACTTTCATCCTTCACACTCACAGAGATGCTCACACATAAAAATGCACACAAATGGAAATATGCACAACCCCGCCAGAATTACAAACCCTAATATACACACAATAAAGGTGCCCATACAAACAGATTGGCCCAGGTGGAGATTACTTCATCCACACAGTTTAGCATAGATGGAGGAATCTGTTGCACCTTTTCCATCTGACCACAGAAAATCTGCAGATAATTGTAAGGTGTATGGCCAGCTTCAGGCCCCATTCACACCTGTAAGTTTAGGTATGATTAAGGTGGCCATACACTTTACAACCATCGCAAGACCTTAGTTTTGCGATGGTTGTAAAGTACTTAAAAAAAACATACTATCTGCCCATCTTGGACAGGCAGATCGTACTTGCGATGACTGCAATGAGGGGCGGGCTTGCAAATGGGCAGTGTGCGTGTGCGCACACCGGCCCGTTCGTCAGTTGTCGAACAAGCAGGCCACTCACTCGTCAAGAATTGTACGATTCCCAGCGGGTTTTCCAGCCTGCTTGTTCGATGGAAGACGTGCGACCGCACGCCTTCCATACACTGTACGATTCTCGTACGATCGCGGGATTTTCCGCGATTCTCGTACGAGAATCGTACAGTGTATGGGCACCTTTAGAGATTCCTGCATCAGGAACATTTCCCTGCAGCAGGAATCCCTAATGTGGCTTTTACATGTGGCAGCTGTTACCCATTCAACTTAATGATCAAGTGACAGCCGCTGCATGTAAACACCTGCACACCACATGTAATGGTATGTGTTATGATTACATGTGGTTGGGAATCAATCATTTTCCCTGGATGTATCGATCAATGGGTCCAGGGAGAGTGATTCCTAACCACGTGTAATGTAGGGCTGGTTTACACTTTTTTTTTTTTTTTTCCAGTAATCTCATTTGTCCTTCAGCCTTCTTTTCCTTTCCTCTGTTAAATCTTTGTATGTCTTCTCGGAAACCAACAGCCTACTGCATGGCATGTAGTACATTATTTGAATTAAAGGAGAGAACCTTCTCTTCTGATGCTGCAGCTGCTTTGTATTTTCTTACGGTTTCAAGGACATCCTGTAGTTTCTGGAATGAAAAATCAATATTTTTTACTTAAGTGAATGATAAGGAGAAGTACATCCATATGAATTATTAATACTTGACAATCTCTGGGTGTTTGTACTGTAGGATATTTGTTCTGCTGGTACATTGGTAGATATGACACTTAATACGTTTTTCAGCCACCTGGAATTTGCGTGTGTAATGTATTCAAAATTGAATGCAGTTGTTTTCAATTTTTTTTTTTTTAACATAATGCCGCTCTTAGTTTAAATGACTTAAAGTGTAATAAAAACCAACTCAAGAAAAAAATGAATATAGCATGTATCGTTCTTGCACAAGCCATTTTGTAATTTAATGTTATTATAATTGACCTTTCCGTTTAAAACTGCAACCGCTGAAATGTTCAAAATCTGTGCAATATGGCAACCTGGAGGCATTCTGTACACAGTTGGTGTACAGAGCGCCCCCAGAAATGCCACTTTCTGCATCTGTGATTGGGTGAGTGATTTTCCCAGACGTCTGCACTAAGATACAAGTATAATATTGGGCGTACCTTGCACTAGGAATTTGTATTTTTTTGGTGAGGTACGTAAGGATTAATTACTACTAAAGGGATGCAGAGATCCTTCTAAAGGTGCCCATACACTGCACGATTATCGTACGATAATCGTATGCGATCGGTTTTTCGTACGATAATCGAGCAGTGTGAACGGAGACGTGCGACCGTTTCTACTGTACGGTCGCACGTCTACTGTCGAACCAGCATGTTCGAAAACCAGCCGGGAATCGTACGATTCTCGGCTGATTAGAACGGTGCTCGGAAGATAAATGCTGAACGGGCCGGTGTGCGCACACTGCCCGTTCAGCATTGCGGTCATCAGAAGCCCGCCCCTCAGGGGGGTGGGCTTGCGATGATCGAGAGTGCGATCTGCCTGTCCAAGATAGGCAGATCGTACGTTTTTTTTAATCCCTTTACAACCATCGCAAGACTAAAGTCTTGAGATGGTTGTAGAGTGTATGGCCACCTTTACAACACAGGAATCCCACCAGCTGGTTATAATGAACCCAGATCTCCCCCACCCCCCATTCAGGGATCACTTTGGAAAGGACATGCTGCAACAGCTTTTTCTTCAGAACAGAAATGGATAGGAAAATGCAACAAAGTTTGTTAAAATGCTTGAAATGTACATTGATCACCAGGAGAGGATTTTTTTTCTTAACAAAAGTGGAGTTACTCTTTAAGTCCATTAAATATCTGCTTTTTTTTTTTTTTTTTTTTTTTTACAGTTTGATAAATCGGTGATCAGGTAACAAGTTGTTTTCTTAGAATCAATGACATAACACAGAGACCAATAAGCCTGTCGCAGAGATCAGCCCTTTCTAAATGATCTCTTGGCATCTCATATCATCATAAGATTATCTCCTGATTTATGTAATATTTTGTTTGAAGCACTTACATTAAAAAAGGCTTTGTAGTGAACACTTAAGCAGCTCAAGGTGATGTCTATACCGTGTACCTAAAAGGGATCCTTTCAGAAATCTATCGTATGGTACTGGTACAGCTGGGTTTTCCAGACCAGTGCTCAAGGCTGCCACTGGCTAGTTCTACACAGTGATGTCTGCCAGCCCAACCTAGAAATGCTTTAATTGTCTTTCAGATTTCCTGGAGCATTCTTGTTTCATCAGTTGTAAGTGAATGTTTGGCTTTTAAAGCAGAACTCCCGACAAACTGTTAACGATCAGCCTACCCGAGGCCTCGTTCTGCCCGATCAGGAGGGGATCTGTCTGCTTGTTTTTTTTCTCCATCTTGGGATGGAGGGAAAATATGACATTACTGGACCCATATTACATCAGCTTACCACCAATCTGGCATGATCTGGTCCGGGCAAAACGGATCTCTGATCTGTTTTTTGTTTTTCCGGTCCTGGCTGGAGCCGGGGGTAACCGGATGCCCGTCTGTTTAGACCTGGCTGCCCATAGACTAACATCGGGCTTCTGATTAGATCCGCCTGAAAAACTGACAGACCTGATCAGAAACACCGTGTGAAAGGGGCCTAAGCTGGACTATGTATATGTTTACTGTTTTACCTGCCATAAAGGTTACAAGTCTGTCTGGCCAATCTTGTGATTTACCCTTTGTTCTGCACCCTACTTTTGCTTAAGTTAGGGATGCGCCGATACCAATATCGGTGACTATACTGGGCATTTTCATGAGTACATTTTTAAACACAAGCAGCTGTCATAAGGTCCCACGTTTGTGGGGACCTCGCGGCACCTGTTTATAACGCTGGCTGCACCTCTCCACCTCCTTCCCACTGCCCACACAGCCTCCTGAGACGCCACACAGCCCCGGTGAGCAACACAGAGGGGGGGAATTTATCAAAACTGGTGCAGACAAAATCTGGAACAGATTTGCACAGCAGCCAATCCGCATCTCTCTCGCATTTTACCTTGGCAAACTGAAGAGAGATGCTTATTGTAGGGATGTCCTGATACCTCTTTTTCAAGACCAAGTACAAGTACTGTCCCTCATGTACTCGCCGATACCAATTACCGATAGTTTTTCTTAAAGGGACAGGTGACATTTTTTCTAAAACGATACAGACTAATGATTTTAGGGCAGTTTCTCACCAGGGCTGCGTGCATTGGAGGTGACAGGTTCTCTTTAAGGCTACATTAGGGGTCTTTTAGACCTCTAGTGTCACCTTTCCACTTCACTGAATGTAAATACAGCAGGCAGTGGCTGGGAGCAATAGCCAGCCTGCTATTGGATATTTTAAATTGCAATAGCCAATAGCAGGCTGGCTATTGTACCCGCCCATTGCCTACTGTCAATCAGCATAGAGGACCTGATAGAGAACTTTGTCTTCAGTTCCCTCCTTTGCTGATTTGACAGCAGGCAGTGGGCGGGTACAATAGCCAGCCGGCTATTGCAATTTAAAATATCCAGTAGCAGGCTGGCTATTGTTACAAGTGTCCATTCCTTTTCCACTTGATGAAACTGTTTCCTTTTGGTGATATATCACAATGTGTCAGCTGTCCGTGCTCCTTATGTGTTTAATAATGCTCTCACCAGACCCACACAGAAGTTTTCCCTCTCAATGAAGGAAGGCAAGGTCCTCTCCTCCCCCATGAACATACAGAACGGACATTCTCTTCTTTCAATGAGTGCTGCTGCTGTGTACGTCGGGTGAATGCATTACACATGAGGCGCACGGACATCTCAAACATTGTGATATATCACCAAAAGCAAAGTTTCATCAAGTTAAAAAGGAGGGGACACGGAAGGACGGAGGAGGAGCAGCAGCAGCCGTTAACGTACAGGGGGGGCAGCGGGGGATTTCACAGTCAGTCTTTTCTCTCTTCTCGTGCTGGCTACAGAGGTCTGTGAAAGGGACACAGACCGCTGCAGCCAGCACCAGCAGGAAGAAGAGACTGTCCACACAGAACACTTACCGCCCGCCACGCTGTCACACTTCCGTCCGGAGAGGTGAGAGCAGAGAGGGAGCCTCTGTTTGGTGGAGAGGTATTCCGGGGGAGGTGTTATGCGGGTAAATGGTCGAAGCTCTTGAAAAAAATTTTAACGGGCCGGTATCTGCTCTATGCATCGGGGCAGTTTAGTTCTCGCTAGCTGGTGGTATTCTGCATTGCTGTATAATGTATAATGTGTTAGTGAGATTTGTAGTCCCTCTGCAGCTTGGGGTCAGTGGCAGAATTACCAGGGAGCAGCATTTGCAGCTGCTACTGGACCCTGTCGCTCCACCAATGTCCTAAAATCATTAGTTTGTCACTCTGCTAAAAAGAAGGTATCGGTAATTGGTATCGGCGAGTACTTGAGGAAAAGTATCAGTACTCGCTCTTGAAAAACTGTATTGGTGCATCCCTAGCTCAAGTAATAATGCTGTTGTATGGCTGGCAACTATATATATTTGGCAAATATATATATTACACAAATGTTAAGATAGAGAGGCCAGCAATAGCATATTTCTTTTTTCCCCATCCCATTCTTTTGTATTTTATCTCCTAGTGCTATCTTTTACCCTAAGGATGCAAACATGTATACTCTGTAGGTTCACCCTCTTTGGGGGGCTGTCTTTGAGATTATGTAGAAAGCATATTACTGGTACAAGTGATGTAGGCTTTCTGCTTGCCAAAGCGAGCACATGATTCCTTCAGTCAGGAAAGGAGCCTTTTGGCAGTCATTTTATTCTGTGCAACCTCCTTCTTACAGGTACAAATCTGCTCAATGTAAAAGTTGCTGTATACTGCATTGGGAGATGAATCGTTCTCTCTGCATATTGTGCATTAGAACAATGTGGAGTTAAGCATTCTGTGACCGGAAGACTCCCATGCATTAAAGTGTTGCTAGAATGGAAGATGGCCAGAAAAATGAACACATTGTCATAGCCTGGATTAAAAAAAAAAAAAAAAAAAGCTTTGGGCAAGTAGATTGTATGGTTTCTATTTGTTTCCATGCTAGGTTTGTTTTCCTGAGCGTTTGTGGAGACTTGCTGTCAGACTGCAGCATTTACCCGAATTATGATACCGTGTACACTGAACTGTGGGCTGCTGACTACAAATGAAACTTGCCAACAAAAGCAGGAGTTAAGCTGGAATATCTTTGGCTGCCAAGCTGGCATTGTGACTCATCCCTCTAGACACGTTACTCAAGTCCATATCCCCAAAATAGATGTAATGTGAAAAGAAAGATGGCAGATTTTTACATTCTTGCTCTTAAATGCCAGTAGAGCACTTTGCTCTTGGCATGGTGTGATCTTCTTTTTCTTTTTTTTTTATTTGTGGATGAATACAGTATAAACGGGAACAAAAAAGTTCAGCCAGTACTTAACTCCAACAAAAGTGACATTGGGGATGGTTTGAATAAAACCGGAATATAAGAAAGTTAGTGTTCCCTATAACAATGAGATTCAGGAAAACCAGGTGATGAATGCATGTTCAGATGCTAATTGGCAAATACCTAATGGCATCTGTAGGCTTTCACAAATCATACATTGTCACACACAACTACCTGGATTTCTGATTGTGTGGGGTACATTTACTATTTTTTGCATATTACTACTCTTCAAAAGTTTATGAAAGATTTAGTGAGTTACTGAAGTTTTGGGTTTCAAGAGAGACTGAGAATTGGAAACAAGTTCTACATTATCCTCTAAGGGCCCATTCACACCACATCCAGATCAGCCCAGGTTGTTTCCAGACCCAAAATGCATCCTAATGTATCCCAATGTAATTTCTGGCCTCTTCACACCAGCGCAGTCCGTTTAAGACAAGAAACATTCTGCACCCAGCTCCAGAAAGCAGCAAAACGCAACGCACGGTGTTCCAGATCTGGTCTGGAAAATGGTGTGAAGCTTGCCTAAGTCTAGTATTGAGGCTGAACTCAAGGCAGACAGGTAAATACATATAAGGCCTGGTTCACACCTGGGCATTTTGTAGTGCAAAATGCTCAAACACCGAAATCCCATTATTTCCTATGGGTATGGTTCACACCTGGGCGTATTACAGGCCGTATGAACGCGCTACAAAACGCCCAAAGAAGTACAGGAGCTTCTTTGGGGCGTTTTTGTTGCGTGTTTCCATTGGGATACAGCCAAGTAGCCCTCGTCACACACGCATATTCGATACGCCTAGGTGTGAACCCAGCCTAAGGGAGCTGCTTAACGTCCATAGGGTGTGTAGAACTGTCCATCCAGCTCTGTCCAGTTGCCCAATGAAAAGCAGTCTCCGCTGCAAAATTGCAATGATCAGAGCCTTTGCATTGAAGTCTATGGAGCAAAACGATCTGATAAGTGCTACAAAAGACGCTTAGGGATTATTTCAAACGGGTGCTTTTTTTTGCGTGCTTTAGGAGGGACAAATATAAATCCTTTTGCAGGTAAAAAAAAAGTTATGTCTGAAAAAAAAATAAACCAGCAAAGGTTTTGCCTTTGCTTACAAAGAAAGTGAAGGCAGATATTTCTGATTTAGTGAGGTCTGCAATCCACCTTCAGTAAGATGTGATTGCTGTACTTTTGCCATTGTGGGGCAGTGTGCTTTCTCCTTAGCTGTGTTCTCTTTATGTAGGCCCCACACTGTTGAAATCTCCATCTTGGTACGTTTTCTTTTAGAAAGCTTAACATTTCTGAACCTGTCCAGCACTGCAGTGCTCGGAGCGTGGGTGTGTTTGAACAGTGTCAGCATTGACAGCTTTTACACTTCAGCAAAGTTTTATGTGCAGTCTTAGGATACATGTATTTGAAGAATGTGTTTACTTTTTTTACTTCATGAGATGATATTGACCTAAGATCGTTACTTTTGTATTTTGCCATTCGTAAAGTAAACGCCATCTTTGTGTTTTTAGGGGTGGACTTCAAGTAGAGTTTAGGACTTGTGTGTTTAAGTGGTTAGCCCTGTTGTATTGTCCCTCCCATAGTAGGTTCTCTGGTTTCCAACTTAGGCCTCGTTCACACCACGTGCAGTTCGTTCCGGCCCGATTCTGGCCGGAACGCACTGCCTTGCGGCAGTCTCACCTTTTAGTGGGGCAGGAGGGGGCTTGGCGGGCCATTGAAGTGAATGGCACCGTAGCCACGCCCTCCGGCCGCAATGCGATCACCCGCACGGGATCACAAGGCACATTGCACAGCACCAGACCGGACTGCAGGCACAATCAAAATTCTGCAAGCACTATTTTGATCGCACTGCACCAGACCAGACTGCAGGCACAATGGGGGGAATTTATCAAAGCAGTTGTAAGTGTTTTAACTTGCACAGAAAATATTTGCACCAGATCTATCAAGCTAGTGTAATGTTGTTGATAAATGAGGTTTATTAGACTCCAAGAAAGAAGACTTCTAACTTCAGGCAAAAAGCTCAACTCTCGCATCTTGAAGAAATGGTCATTGGGATGTCTTAAGTTGTGAGTGTTTTCTTAGGTGATGCTCCAGTTTCAGACAGCCCACAACAAGTGCAGATAAAAACACGTGCAAAAAAAGGTGCAAAAAACATGCAAATGAAAAAGTAGTGCAAGCTCTGAAGAAAACAGGGGCACATGTTAAAGACAGATTTGCACATAAAAAAAAAAAATGATCTAAGAGGCTAAAACTGTCGCAAGTGCTTTGATAAATTCCCCCCAATATGCCTTGCGATCCTGTGCGGCCGATCAGAGGGCATGGCTACGGTGCTATTCACTACAATGGCCCGCCAAGCCCCCTCCAGCCCGGCAAAAAAGTGAGCTGGCCGCAATGCGAGGCAGTGCGTTCCGGCCGGAATCGGGCCAGAAAGCACTGCATATGGTGTGAACAAGGCCTGAAACTTAAAATCATCATTGCAGGTGAATTGGCCTCCTTTCAAACTGAACCTAGTGTGTGTCTGGTGGGGACATTAACTTTGGGAGACAGGGACTCATGTCATGTGTTGTATATACCTTGTAAAGTACTTCATGTTAAATTTGCTTTTATAAATATGTGAAATAAATGTAATATGTGGTCCAGTGGACGAGGCACGTATGGGTAATGAGGTAACATAAATACATTTTATTGGTGGAGGTTTCCACAAGGCACTGCTCGTCTTTCTCAAATGTAGACCAATAAATGTATTTGTCGCTTCGTTACCAGACCAACCAGTGCCTCTTCCACTGCACCCGGGTTCACTCAAGGCAACTAGATATACTATTGGATGTTGTGCCCACTGTTGGGCTTATTTATATATATATATAAATATAATATAGTGAGTGTAGCATATTATCATGGAGAATGCAAGTGTAGAAACAAAGGTGCTCACAGATGTTGTGTCATTTCATTGGGCCATGACTTGATCTTTTCAATCTAAGATGGTAGGCTGCACTCTATAGCTCAAAGGCCCCATCCATCTTAACATGTCTCCGGTACCCACAAAAAGCTTGATAGATCAATTTCCCATCACAAAACGGTCATTTTCAGAACACCCATAGGAAGAGGATGCCAATGGAAGGCCACCAGTTCCTTCAACTCATTATCCCAAGATGCAGCACTTGTCAGATTGTTGTACACAGGCCATGATGGTGGTGCTGGGTACAAGTGAACTTATCAGAACAAGAATCCCTCTGAACCATAGGACACTGACAGGGAAAGGAAGGGTCAGCACTAAGATTTAGTTAGGCTGTGCTTCACAGACAGGAAACATCCAGATAGACAAAGTGCAAAGTAATGACTTCATCAGTGCTTGTTCACAGTCAGCAGGCTGGGGTTGGTTTTGACCACTGTTCTTGACCAACTTGTACTGCTACAGGGGAAATGCTTGTCTGGAGCTCATCATTAACCCTTTTTCAGAAGACCTGATTGCTATACGTTCCCACCATTATGACCTCACTTCTGTGTGCGTTGTATACACATTCTATAAACTTGTGTATCTCTGTTGTGAAGGAATGTCCTGTTTAAAGTTCTGCATTTTTGTGTGCTAAATGTATAAATAGTTTTCCAGATATGAGAGCCTCATTATTTCTGAAGCACAATAATGTAATCACAGCTGTGACCTAAATTGTTGTCTTCTATTATAGAATTGGTCACCGCATATTTACTTTGTTTAGGTAACATAGACAGCTATGGGAATAATGTAATGTATGCTCGACTGTCCTTTTTTTTTATATTTGCAATATCAATGTTGCATAGAGTTGACTGAATAATGCTGTGTAAAACGGAAAGAACACATCAAAACTCTGACTTGTGAAATCCTGCAGAAGATAATGAATTTGCCATAAATGATGCAATGGAGTTGCTGCGGCCCAATATTTTCTCACCTACACCTCCTCGCCAACTTCCGTTTACAAGATTTTAGAGAACAGACATCACCCCTGGCAAACTGGAACCCGTGCGACACCTGCATCATCAAACTCCACCCTCCGTCGATCACCACATAATATTTTTTACCTAAGGGTAAGTCCCTAGATTTTTTCTCTTTTTTGTACACGCCATTTCATTTACCTCCACAATTTGATGTTTTTTATTTTTTGGGACCACACTCTAACTAATTGGACTAACCATGGAAGTTTGGGAACTTATATTAGGTCCCAGTTTTCCAGCCCCCCCTCTCCCCCCCCCTTACAAGGTTCAGCAAAAAATCGCCCTGTTCCCTACTCGGCTTGCAGCGCTTCTCCCTTCCCTTCTCAGTTTAACTTACTCTTCGGTTGGACACCCCGGTCCATACGCTTTTGAAGCTGCTCAAACCGTACAAGGAAACTCAACATATCTCCAATTTAACCCCTCAAGTGTAGCGCTGTATCCTGGCATGCTGTCCTTTTAACTTTCCAATATTTGATTTAAGCTGCGTCCACACATTGTATCTGGCCTTAACCATTTACTGTCCTGATCATTGATGAATTCCTATAGCACAATGGTATTCCATGCCCAAAAGTCTATATTGTCTGATTTGACATCTGTCCCATAAACCGTTAACATTATCTGCACATTCCGCTTATAGATGATAATCGCTTTTGGCTCACGCCTCCTGTGAGACTGTTCTAGCATACTGCTAACAAATAGATCTTTGTGTATTCTTCACAGAGCACATTGTTACTTTGCAGCACATTCTTATTTTGGTCATCATGTTTAGCTCTATAGCAGATTTTAATTACATACTTTGGTTTGCCCTTAAGGGGCTATGCTAGTTCATAGACCAGGGCCCTCAAAAACAGTAGTAAAGGAGGTTTTGTTTCCAATGGCAGCCAGTAATATATACGCACCAAGCTATACTGTGAGCAAGCATACAATGTCTCTGAAATGTATCTTAAATTAGACTATACATTAGTATAGCACAGCAATTTTCCCTGGAAAGCCATTGAAAGAGTCCAACTGCTGGGATGGTACGCTGGTTTCAGAGGGATGTGCTGCCACCTATTGGATATTTTGGGCATTACACCTAATGCGTTCTCTTTTCTCTTTTTTTTAACATCTTTTTTTTTACATTTTTTTTTTATATATTTTAAAACAAGAAGGTAAGTATGACAGCCAGGCAGCTAGTATTTTCAAAAGAAAAAGATCTGTAATTGTAGTTTCCATATTTATCATGAAAAGGTTCCTTTCGCGGTATACTGAGACGCTGCTGCCGGAGCGGATCCCAACGTAGATGACGGGATCCGCCCAGCTGCGTGAGTGACAGCTGGCTCTGCCTATCTAGAGGCAGAGCCAGCTGGACCCGCCCCCTCCCCCGTCCGTTCCGCCAGTCAGCGCTGGCAGATCGGAGTGGGGAGAGGGGAATCCAGCCCCTCCCCCTGTCACGGCAGAGAGCAGTGACAGGATCGAGAGGCGAGCGAACCCGGTATGTGTTCGCTCCCCTCCCGATCTACTGAGCCGACCTGTGACAGTCTCATTGTCACAGGTCGGCTAGAACTATGAGGTGAGTGAAAAGCACTCACCTCATAGTTCTCCTTTTAATCCAGCCAAGTAATTAAATGTAATGGACATATAATTGTTATGTGTTATCTGATTTTTATTTGTTACACCACATCTCTCCCATTTTACACTCTGAGCTCCACTTCTCTATCTGCAGTAGCACTAGACTTGAAGAGGAAGGCACGCTTCCCTCAGAAAATTCCTCTGCTGATCACCACCATCTAGTGGTGATAGTGCCGTGTGATAGGCTGGATGGAACATTTATAAATCAGCCCCATTGTAATTGCATTGCATTACAAAACAAGTCCTATCCGCTTTTAGACATGCTGAGGTGCTTTGGCAGCCCATTCAAAACACAGACAGAATCTGGAGCAAGGACCTATAGTAACCATCAGCTTCTATATTCAGTGTGTTCAGATAAGCTTTGAAAAAGAAAAAAGCTGATTGGTTACTATGGGCATCTGCTTCAGTTTTGATAAATTCCCCTCAGTGTATGCTAATGTATGGCACAACACGTGTTCACGCATCCTCAGATCTATTACGGAGCCCTAACTGTGTGAGAACACTTATTCCTGGCTGAGCCAAAAATAAAAGTCAGATTTCTTCTATTGTTCTAGACGAGCTACAAAATAAAAAAGGGCATCAGAAGAGGGTTTTATACAGCGTCTGAGATTTCTGTTTCCCCTTCTTAGACTCTCCCTGATCTGCACTTGTAGCTACACTGCTGTATAATACGCAGCGCATAGATGCACACAGTGTTTTTTCCCATATGCAGCATATGCAAATAAATGGCTCCATACACATACCTGCATATGGAGCCGTTTTTGTGTGCTGCGTAAAGATGCGCAAAAAAAAAATAGAACCGAGGTGTGTCTGGGCTCGGAATTTCTGTGTATTTTACACACGTGAGCACATATATGCGTGTACCGTACATTAAAGTTTTCATTAAAAATAATGCATTCTAGGATTGCATATAGTTCATGCATACATACGCGCATTTACAAATATGCGTACCATTTTGCTCTTGCGTTCTGTGTGTGTGAATGAGACCTATAGGAGAATTATGAGGAGAGTGAAATACTCCTCCCCATAGTTGGAGCCAATGTGTGACACTGCAGTAGTCACATGGTGGTTCTATTGATTTGAGAACAGAGCGATCACATTCCAGTAATCGCTCAGTTAACAATCTTCCCTGCATTAAACAGTGATAGTCAGTCACCACAATGCACAGGGATCGCCCCTCCCGTCTGTTTCTCCAGAGCTGACTGTAGGGATGGGTGACCACAGCTGGCTTTGGCTCAATCAGGTAACTGGGTAAATCCTGACAATATCGAGATCTTATTCGGGCGCAGCGCAGCTCTGGCCGCTAAATGTTAAGTTTTGGGTCACAGGAGGACGTTGGTAAATGTCTTCCTGTGACCCTAAAGAGAACTACGGCCATAAAGGTTAGGCCATATTTCTCTCTTAGGACCTGTTCACATGAGTTTCAGGTGCGGATCTGCAGACGCGGTGCTATGTGTTTTGCCGCGTTTTTGATGCGTTCCAGTAAAAAAAAAAAAAAACATTTTTTTTGCTGGAGTGGGGTTGTCCGTATGTTAGATGCAGTGCGTTTTTGACGCGTTTTGCGTTTCTGGACCGATTCCTGACCGTACAAAATGTCACATGCAGTATTTTTTCTGTCGTAAGCTGAACGGACTGCGCACGTGAGAACTGTAGCCCATAAAACACATAGGGATACATTGGGATGCATTTTGAGTGCAGCAGCGTACGGAGCCGGTCAGCACAGAAAACGGATGTCGTGTGAACAGGCCCTTAAAGTCCACTCTACAGAATGTACAATATGCCTCCGATCTCCATGTTTCCATTTTTCACACTTGTTCCTAGAAATAGTTGCTATGTATTTCCTGAAAGCGTCTTTCTTCTATTGACTGTTTTTAATTTTAGCCATGCTCATCTGTTAGCAAAATGAAAAAAGTAAACATGCTTTAAAAAAATATAGAAATAGATTTGTATATGTATGTATTTGCCATGTGCAGGTAAAGCAGTTTGGATGTATAAAATGTACAGTGTATAAAGCGCATGCATTGTATTCTGGTTGTGGAGTTACTTGGCTCACAAAAGTGTGTTTTTAAGATTGCCTTTTATGGATACTGACACACTGAACTGGGTGGGCATTCTCCTCTCTGTCCTGTAGGGGGCAGATCTGCTTCATCCATCAAACATCCATTTTTAGTCTCTTATTAGCATATGAATAACAAGGCTGATGTGCTTTCCTAGGCCAAGGGACTCGTATTAGCTCCACACCTATAAACATCTGCCAACATTGAAAGCTGTCGGTCGACCTCTGAGCATCTCTGATGTATGGAGGTTCCTGAAAAACACAATCTTTGTTAGTGCAGACCTGATCACGGACAGATGCAAAATGCAGAGTATAATTATTGCTCCCACTCATGACATATGCTGAGTGGAGCAGGATCTTGACAGGTCCATTGACAGCTGGATGTTTGCAGTTATTAGTGCTTCTTGTGGTGGAAAAGTACTTCACGATTTCTGTGCAAATGGTCAGCAATGCAGATTTGTGCCTAATGATATACAAAGCAGTATTGGCTCATACTACATTCATCACAGAGGTAAACATGTATTTTTCAATTGAACGATGTTGTATATATCCCAACATCATAAACACATTACTAGTTTTTACAGGAGAGCAAGATCGTACCAGAACAGAATCTTGTAATTAAGGAGACCTTGCAAAATAGCTATAAACTCCTCTACTGCGGAATCCAATAAGGGTCATGTAACGATAAACATTGTTTTCTAGGGTCACACTAGTGGTATTGCCCAATTCAGTTTCCAGATTTTTAAAGTGACACTAAACTCAGGAGTTACATCTTAAAGTAGTATTAAAGGCTTGGGGTTTTTACCTTAATGCATTCTCTGCATTAAGGTAAAAAAAAAAAAAACACCCAGTACTTTAAAAGCCTCAGTGTGTTGTAAAGTTGTCACTGCTCTAATCAACTGCTGTGATTTTAATGGTTAAAAATGCATTTACATACATTAAGATTTAATGTCTGAGTTTAGTGTCACTTTAACGGAATAGTAACAGAAGTGGTTAAAGCTTATTCAAAATGCTCAGTGCTTGAACTCTGTGTAAAGGTGTATACTCTGTGCGAATTTCAGCTGGTTCCTCAAGAAATTCGCACAGTGGGTGCTGCTGTTGGCCTCCTTTTTCGTCCGGCATCCCTCAATCAGCTGACCAAAGGAGTTGGTCGGAAAATCTTTGTATAAACAGAGCCGGCAGCCAATGAGCTCTGTCCGGGTATTCCTTTTTATTTTTAATTTTTTTGCATAGCAAAATGGTTGCTTCTTTGCTACGCTTGAGCCCAAAAGCTATTGACCTTTTGCTCAGTTCCACCATGCATGTCTGAAAATGCCAGATGAGTAACATCCCTTTTTAAAGCAATTCTAAAAGTAGGGTGGATTTTATTCTTCTATTAGTTGCAATGCTTCATTATGCATAGCCTCCCAAGGCATGGCAACAAACTAAAAAAATATCATGATAGTTTCTTTGGCAATGTAGCACACAACACAACGGCATATGTGTTGGCTGCTACTGCATAGTGCATTCACAGTGAATGTCTCCACACTGCAGTACATGTTTTTTCTCTGCTCTGGGGCCGTGTAGCTGAACCTAGTAACTGCACAGAACTGGTATGTAGTACAAGTTAGGGGATGGCTGTTTCCATAATGGCCTGATCACACTAGAATCTTGTTTCTGGGCAGAAGACCGTGAGAAGCTAGAATGGTCCATTTTTATTTTGAATCCCTTCTTGTTTTTTTTTTTTTTTTTTTTCTATAGCCTGCATGTTTGACCTTCTTATACTGTTTGTGGTTTGAAAGAGGAAGTACTGCCCAGGAAACCGGTTGGTGTGTCAATATTTAGTAAATTTAAACTGAGACTTGGTGCTTTGATCTGCCTTCTAGTCGTGTGTGTATTCTGCAGGAGGATATTTGATGGTCAAATACAATAAAGGTAGGTGGTCAGGTGGCCTTCTTCCCCTTTTTTTTGTTTTAATACACAAAATCCTCTTGAACTATCACAAGTGTAGAGAACATACATGAAAGGCATGTTTGAGAGCTTAGCTGTGTTTGGCTGCCATCAGCACAGCTGGATAGAGCCCATCACTTGCTGTTTTTAGGGTTAATTATGACATTTTTGAGTTGCCAGTTTATTGGAATTCCTCTTTTTTCAAAATATTATATTTGACATTTTTCAGTTGGAAGTCTTTTTATATTTTCACACCAGACTCACATGTTTTTCCAATTGCAATATAAAAGGATGGGGATGTTAGGTAACAGCTGTGTGAAAACCATAATAGACTGGTCTCGGAAGAGAAAAAAAAAATTACGCTGAGGGCCGGTGCACACCTAGGCGATTTTATTGCACGGTTTGAGTAGCGCAAAACACAGATTAGCATTGAAGTCAATGGAGGCTGCTCACACCTTTGCGGTTTGTCACTGGGCCCTTAAAGTGAGTTTCAGTGCATTTACATGCGTTGAGCTGCATTCAGAAGTTCTGATCCTAGTCGCATCAGACTTCTATTTTTCCTAAATACAGGTAAACTGATTATGGCTGAATCACAAAGTGTGACTGAACCTTTTAGGCATCATTCGATACATATATGTGCATTTGGAAAAACTTTCTAACTACATCTAATTGCATGTGTAATTGAGACCTTAGGGGGGTATTTAGAGGTGAATCTGACACTCACTAAATATTCACTGGAGGCAGTCTCCCAGGTGCGTGTGTTTTTAAATGACCCTGACCAATTCGCAACCAGTGAGTATTTGAAAGTCACATTCACTACTGATGTACAGCAAAACCACAGTGAAGGCTGTAGTATGGATATGTGGTTTTTGACTGCACTTGTCTGAATCCCCAAATATTTAACACCTGTTGTGTTTTGAAAAGCTTCCCTATATTTGAGTGATTTTATTGATCCTTCTTGAAAACTCAACTCCAGGTAAAGTATGCCTACACTTCAGTATAATTAGCCAGTTTTCCTTATATACAGGTATAAACTTTTCTTTTCCTCTAATCTTTATGAACAAGAGAGCTAATTTCACCCAAGAAATGTATGAATCAGACGTATATACATATACACATACACACATACATATACACATACATATACACATACATACACACATACATACACACATACATACATACATATACACATACACACATACATATACACATACATATTGGTGTATTTAGGTTTGGGGATGCCAGAGGCAAGACAAAACTTGGGCGCCCCCCCGTACACTAAATTTACCCCACCTGGCTGTGGTCTCAGGCTGCTAAGCCCACCATAGACCCCGCAGAGCCTGCCACAGATCCTGCAAAGCCCCCCTGAGACACGGCTGAGCCCTTCACAGATCCTGCACAGCCCCCCTGAGACCCTGCAGTCCACCATAGACCTCGCAGATCTCACCACAGATGCTGCAAAGCCCCCCCACCGATCCTGCTGAGACCCTGCAGGATCTCAGGGGGGCTCTGCAGGATCCGTAGGGGGCTCTGAAGTCTGCAAAGCCCAGCACAGATCCTGCACAACTCCCCTGAGATCCTGCAGGGTGTCAGGGGGGCTCTGCAGGATCCGTAGGGGGCTCTGAAGTCTGCAAAGCCCAGCACAGATCCTGCACAGCCCCCCTGAGACCCGGCAAAGCCCCCCACAGACCCTGCAGAGACCCCCTGACACCCTGCAGGATCTCAGGGGAGTTGTGCAGGATCTGTGCTGGGCTTTGCAGACTTCAGAGCCCCCTACGGATCCTGCAGAGCCCACCAAAGAGTATTGCACAGCACACCTGAGACTCTTTGGTGGGCTGTGCAGAATCTATGCTGGGCTCTGCCAGCACAGTCCTCTTACCTTGCACGGCCTGACCTCTTTGGAGCACGGCCTCCTCATCCTTGGCGCCCGACACGGCCTCCTTATCTTCGCCGCCCGACTGGAGCTCTGTCTTCGCCCACCGCCTCTTCCGTCTCAGGGGCCACTCGACAAATGGTTTTCTCTCTTGGGGGCCGCTTGCCAAATTTCATACTTAAAAATAAAATATAACTATATCCGGTTTGGTACTACAGACACTAATATACACTCACAATAAGGTCCTATCCATATCTGTAGGTTTAGGTGCGATTAGGGATTCCTGCATCAGAAACTTGCGTTTTACTGCAAAAGGAATCCCTAATCTGGCGTTTACAAGTGACAGCTGTCACCTAGTCAAGTTAATGATCAGGTGACAGCAGCTCCATGTATATGTATATGATATGATTACATGCGGTTAGAAAACACTCTTGATGCCATTCTGTGGATTGTTTGTTACGATTTATCCCTATACTTTTATGCTTCTGATTGTATCTTATGTGTGCTGTTTGGAAAATAAAGAATTTATATAAAAAAAGAAAACACTCTCCCGGAATGCACAATAATTGCGTCCAGGGAGAGTTATTGATTCCTAACCGAATGTAATCATATCACGTATCATTACATGCGGTGTGCAGGCGTTTACATGGAGCTGCTGTCACCTGATCATTAACTTAGGTGACAGCTGCCACCTGTAAACGCCAATTTAGGGATTTCTGCTGCAGGAAAATGCAAGTTCCTGATGCAGAAAGCCCTAACTGACACCCCCTCCCCCCACCGTAAAAAAAATACAACCCCTGTACATATAAAATGAGAGAGAGAGAGAGAGAGATCCCAGCACCTATTCAGAGCCCCCTCTCCTGCTCACCTTGTTGCAGGGAGGAGGCTGCGAGGCGGCACGTCTGTCGGCGATTGATTGAGGTCTGCTGCAGACCTCATCAATAGATCCTGCACAATCCTTTCGGCCAGCGTTCACTGAAAGAGCGCTGGCCGAAAGGATCCGGGTGCCGGCGCAGACTCAGCTACAGGGTCTGCATCCGACAGAGATGCAGACTGTGTAGCTGTTCCCGCAAGTCAGGTGCATTCCAGAGCGTTTACAGAGCAGGTAAAATAGGGCCTGCTGCAGTTTTTTTAACCTGCTCTGGAACAAAACGCTGCGATGTGAACTGGAGCTAAAAATACCATTGGAATACATTGGACGCAGTTTTGCTCCGGTCTGTAACTGCTCTGCTCCTGGAACGCGCTTGGTGTGAACAAGGCCTAAGGCCCCTTTCACACAGGCAGACCAATCGGGTCCGCCTGTCAGTTTTTCAAATGGACCTGATCGGATGCCCTATATGAGTCTATGGGCAGCCATGTGTAGGCGGGCATACAGTTAGTCGGGGAGACTCTGACCAGGCCTGGAAAAACAAACCGATCAGAGATCCATTTAGCTAGACCTGGTCATGCCGTATTGGGGGTAATCTGATGTAAACGGACACATGTCCCTTTACATCCGATTTCCACATGGACCAACATATGGGGTCTGATCATTTCAGTTTTTTGGAAAAAAACGATGAACATGGATGTCAAAGCGGTGACATCCGCTCCATACTGCTGTGATCAGGAAGGGATCCATGCATAGATCCCCTCCTGATCAGCCTGTGTGAAAGGGGCCTAATGCTAGTGTTTACCTTTGCGTTCATTTAATCCGTTGATCCTGTTTATTTACTTTCATTTTTTTTTTAACTCCGCAGTATTCCTTTATTTTGTTGTACATGCCTAGCAGTAGACCGGAACATATCTATTGGTGTACGCTGGGTACGCTCTGCCATATAAGGACTTGTGTAGACTCGTTTTATATAAATAGAAAGCAGCGGGACTCTCCCTTATTTGTTAAAGGAACATTTTAATTTTGAGAAGAATTTTGTTGAAAAATGCACTAAATAAGGAATGCATTTGAAGTATAAGAATTATGTTGTTTTGGTAGTAAAAATAATTGCTTCTAGGGTCTATGGGGGGGGCTTGAGTTTCATATGTAAATGTTTCCAAGCTCTGTAAGTATTTTTATAGCACCAACATTTGTGCCATAAAGGGATTTGAGGACCATAGACATTAACTAGAACACATCCTCATCTATATACTTAGAGCAGAGCGCAGACAAATGGTGTGTGTGTTTTGTTTTTTTTCCCCCTCATAGACAATTGTGTATAGGCTTGTGTATATTCTTGTGTTTTATTCACAAGTATCCATCCACACCCAACTGTAGATGCATGTAGCTGAGTTTAAAGGAGGACTATGGGGGGAGTGAAATACACTCATCCCCATAATTGGAGCCGACTTTTGACACTGCAGCTGTCGCACGTTGGCTCTATTGATCGAGAACTGAGTGATCACATACCACTGATTACTCGCGGTCTTCTCCCTGCAGATGGCAGTCAATGTCTGTCACCGCTCCCCACAGGGATTCACCTTCTCTCTATTCCTCCAGCTCGGACTGGAGGGACAGACAGGTGAGGGGGCGGGCACAGCTGGCTCTGGCTCTAGAGTGGCAGAGCCAGCTGTCAATCAGGCAGTGGGGTGGATCCCGATAATATTGTCAGGACCTTTCCCGGCTGCAGTGCTGCTCTGCGCTGTTGGAATATAGCAGGCAACAGCCTGCTATATGCTGAGTTTTGGGTTACAGGAGGACATTAATATATCCTGTGGCCCTAAAGAAAACTACAGCCAAAAAGGTTTGGCAATAGTTCTTATTAAATGAAATTACTTAATTTAGCACCCATCCATACTGCATTACATCCGGATGTAAACTATCTGTATGATTTGGTATAGTGTTGAGAGAAAAAAGGTCAGATGCTTGTGGTTTTTTTAGGACCTGTTCTGTGTATTTAATGCAAGCACACATGTGTTGCGTTAAGAAGCCGATTCTGCATGCCACACTTTAACACAGCCCATAGATTGTTCACATCAGTGCATTATAGTACATTACAATGCATTTGCTTTGAAGTGCGTTGTAATGTGTTGAGGTGCTATTCAAAATGAATCGTAACACACTGCACTGTAGCACACGTGTTGCAGTGTGTTTGTGGTAATACATGGTAAAGCAATGTGGGAACACTGGTTTTATCCCTTTCACTGCCAGGCCTTGCACGTCACTTTTGACCCTACCTGCCCAGATCATTTTTGCAATTTTTTTTTTTTTTTTACATTTTTTTTTTTTTTTTTT
>NW_017307421.1:455081-467790 GCF_000935625.1 Nanorana parkeri | reverse complement strand
TTTTTTTTTTTTTATATACTTCTTTTTTTTTTCTCTGAAATTTTTAACTGCAGCTTTCAGGAGTTTATAAACGATCCCCCAAACCATAAATTTTTCCTGCGACAATTGCGCAAATGCTTATCAAATCAATATTTTCAACAAAAATACGCTAAAATCAACGCACAAAAAAACATAATTTACAAGATTCCTAATAAATCTAAAAGATAAAACTGTATTGAATGAAGGAATCTCATATATTTGTAAATGTTAAATTTCCCTTTTTAAGAAATCGTAAAAAAAAGCAAAGGAATACAAAACGGTAAATAACAAACTAATGCTAGAAAGGTGGGAACGTTTTTGTTCCCTCGTAGGCCTTGCATCAGTGGCAGGGAAAGGGTTAAAGTTCGCTGCGAGCCAATAAATATACTGTCATGAGAGAAGTATGGGGACTCTATAGCAAGCCTGTTTTGTGTCATACGGCAGTATATTATAGTCCCAATCCTGGAACAAGCATGCCTAAAATGAGTGTCCAAACTACTTATCTCTATACTTGTTGCCTAAAGTAACCTCCTGGGGTTTTTAATTTAAACACATGCTTAGTTTGACTTGCCTAGGTTTGTGACAGGTTCATTTTCAAGGCAAAGTAAAACTATCCTTTAATTCTAGCGCACAGTAATGCCTAAGGCATGGAAAGCTTCATAAACTTGTGTATGTGAGAGAATGAATGAATTATGGTTGGTTTGTTTGTTTTGTGCGGTGGTACTTTTATGTTTGTGGTAATAGTGTTGCATCGTCTCTCTCTGGATATTTATATACACACGTTTTCCTTTATTTCAGTTTGTATAGTAGAATGTGTTCACTAGGTCAGGCATGGTGCCTCAAAGGCCAGGAAAGAGTATTGGTGGGGAATGAGTAAAATGTAGCACAACGGTGGTGTTTTCAGGAATAATCTAGCAGCTACCTGACTTGAATCACCTTATCTGAACTTCTGCCTTTCACACGGCCGTTCCAATCAAATCTGCAAAGCTCACTGGCAGTCTATGATCAGGACAGTGTAAATGGACATAGTTCAGATTCCATCTATGTCTGGTAAAAAGAACAAAAAAAACCCCAAAAACTGAAAGTTTTTTTGCATCCCTTTTACCACCAATCATTCACATTTAGGTTCAGGAAATGGACTCAATGTCCATTTACATCCACCTGCTTTTCTACCTAACCTGATCCTTTTTGAGCACACTTTAAAAGTGAACAAACATGGATGTCACAAAAGTGACATCCATTTTATTCTGCTCTGATTTACAGAGGATCTGTTCATGGATACCCTGCTGGTTGCAATAGATGACACCTGTGTGCAAAGGCCCATAGGTCAGCTTTGTACCTATCTCTTGTAATAATGTGCAGTAAAATATATTTTACTACACATTACCAAAATGCACAGTATAATGCTCAGTAGTCTTCGTGTGGTGCATTACAAAAAAGGGACTCATCTGGTTTTGGGCACATTGGCTGGCTGCTCATGTAAATTATTGTTCTGCCATACTGCAGGGCACACTAAGGGCCTGTTCACATGAGTTTCAGGTCCCGGATCTGCAGGCGCGGTGCTACTGATGCAGCGCGTTTTGGCCGCGTTTGGAGTGGGGCTGTTAGTATGTTAGCTGCCGTGCGTTTTTGACGCGTTTGCGTTTCCTGACCGTACAAAATGTGACATGCAGTATTTTTTTGTCGTAAGCTGAACAGATTGCGCACTTGAGAACTGTAGCCCATAAAACACATAGGGATACATTGGGATGCATTTTTAGTGCAGGAGCGTACGGATCAGGTCAGCACACAAAGCGGACGTCGTGTGAACAGGCACTAAGGCTCAACGCTCCACATATCAATTTGTTTGTGGTAACACCCTACAGTTATGTGAAGGGGTTGTTAAGGTATCACTTTCTGATGCTGGATAAAATTGAAAAAAAAAATAATTGTGTACCTTTTCCTGGATACTTACTGTTCTCTGATTTACAGGTATAAAAAATAAGAGGTATCTTGGTAGCTGTATCAACTGTGAAATTTGGGATATATTTCTTCTTTATGGTGAACTTTTTTTTTGGGGGGGTGAGGGGGGGGATTTCACATCACTTTCTGTCCCAGTGACAGTGGTCTGACTTCAGGACAAGTAGAGAAGCTGCCTCTTCCCATCAGGGACTCTTGACAACAATGAAAGCTTTCCATAGGATGTAATTGTGTCAATCTATTCAGAACTATAAAAATAGGTTTTAGCTATATGTACATACACTTTATGCAGAGACTGAAGAGCGACCTGGTTAGATGGGCATACACTTTATGCAGAGACTGAAGAGGACCTGGTTAGATGGGCATGCACTTTATGCAGAGACTGAAGAGCAAACTGGTTAGATGGGCATGCACTTTATGCAGAGACTGAAGAGCGACCTGGTTAGATGGACATACACTTTATGCAGAGACTGAAGAGCGACCTGGTTAGATGGACATACACTTTATGCAGAGACTGAAGAGCGACCTGGTTAGATGGACATACACTTTATGCAGAGACTGAAGAGCGACTTGGTTAGATGGACATAAACTTTATGCCGGGACTGCAGGGCGAACTGGTTAGATGGCAATACACTTTATGCAGAGACTGAAGAGCGAACTGGTTATCGGGGTAGTTTTACTTTATGGCAATTATCAGTACTCAGGGGGGTTAAGAGACCATTGCTAGAATTAACCATCCCCTATAGTTCTAGTGTCAAGATTTCAATAATGTTCCTACTAGTATGCAAATAAGCCTTTCCAAAAGGAAAAAAAGCAGAACTTGATACATTTTCCTAAGTGAAGCCATTCAAACATTTGTTTTAAAAGCACAGCCCGCATTCATGCCAAGTGGGGAAATTTGCAGTAGTTATTTCAAATCTCTAACTGTATTAAGTGTTTTTTCCTTGTTAGGTAGACTGTAGAAATACTTGACATACCAAATGTGAAATGAACAGTCAGCAGCATGACTTTGACTTTATCTGGAAGCTAGCTCAGTATTTTCAAAGTTTTAAAATGTTTTGAAGTGTTTACTGAATTATGGCTCTACTTTTTATGCCAGGTTTATCAGTTGCATTAGAGGAATTCAAGTTTAAAAAAAAAAAAAAAAAAATCTGATGACCATGATGTTTATTATTTAGCCATGGCTATCTGAAACAAACTGCACAGCAGGTTGGAAAACCTGATCTATAAACAGTTCTCTTAATTTGTTTGTGCCAAAAAAAGCTGTAAGAGCTCGTTCATACTAGCTCAAATGTTGAAATGCTCAGTTTTAGCGTGCTAGTGTGTTGTGATGCCCTGTGTCCGCGTATCACATGTTTTCCTTTTTTTTTTTTTATGAAAACTTTATAAGGAGTATATCAAGTGTACACTCTATTCAGGTCTCCACATTGTTGTGGTGCGACAGTGTGCTGCATTAAAATGCAACATGTCTGCATTTCACTGCACATTACACTTGTGTGGATAGGGCACATAGAAAACAATTGTTTTCTATGTACCATAGACGGGACTGACTTTTCTCAGTTTGTTGAAAAACACCAGTCACCACTTACGGTGTGAACGAGCCCAAATATTCTTCCTTTCCAGTGTTATTCAGCCTAAAAGACTGAGGACATACTATGAGTGCAGGGCCTCATGGACCCTCACCACTATGGCCGGCGCTTGCACAATAATACAGAGAGTGGCACCAACATCATCAGGTCGCTGTGGTTCTTTACAACATTGAGGGCTTGAGAATATCTGAAAAGAATGCAAAAAAACCAAAACAAATGTGGAGGACTCTGGGGGATAAGTGGTGAAGAGAGTCCAGAGTGGGGCTTTAATATATAATTACAAAAATCTATATAGGATAGCATTTTGATATAAAAGTCACACCAAACAGTAACTTAGAATACACGTTCACTACAAATCTTTTCTTTGGTTGCCCATATAGCTCCATCTATCATCTATTTTCAGTCTACTTTGGGGTACAGAGTACATCTATCATCTATAGTTAGGGGAAGTACAACATGATTGGCCTGTGAGTTCACAAAATCGCTAGTAACCAACTAAGTCGGTCACACTAGTTTGTTGTGACTACATGCATTCAATTCTCAAAACAAAAGTGGATTCTGCTCTCTGTGCTTGTCCTGGCCTAAATAAACTTGTGCTAATCACATGGACAACACCAAAACACAAAGCCTAGCAGCTTTGCAGTCCATTTTGTAGCATTTTAGGGATACTGTATATTAGACAGATAATAATATACCTTCTCTTCCATTACCCATATTCTTACATAATCTTCAAAGTTTGAATCCAGTATGGGAGGCTTCACAAAGACCAGAAGTCTTTCCCAGAACGATTACTGCAGCTTTTACCTGAGGCTTTTTACACAGTTTGTCATATGATGGGGTTCCTTCTAAGAGTCAGAGTACTCTGTACCCCAGAGTAGACTGAAAATAGTCTATATAACCCCTTCAGGGCCACCATACATATATATGGTGGCAGCCTGAAGCAGTTATACCAAGCAGCAGCTGGGATCTTGGTATTTATTTATTTGGTATTTATATAGCGCCGACAATATACGCAGCGCTTTACATCAGCCCCTGCCCTCAAGGAGTTTACAATCTAAGGTCCCTATCTCGCATACCGGGGACAATTTACTCTGGTTTACTCCCACACTTCTGTCTAAATTGGCCCCGGTATGTATGCATGTGAGATAGGGACCTCAGATTGTAAGACAAGTGTGGGAGGAAACCCAAGCAAGCACAGGGAGAACATGCAAACTCCTTGTAGATAGTGACCTGGCTGGGATTTGAACCAGGGACCCCCTCAGTGCTACAAGGCAGAAGAGCTAACCACTATGCCACTGTGCTGCCATACTTCGCCCCTGTGTTTTTTAATTTTTTACAGCCAGCGATTGCTGTCGCATACAAGTGTTATGGCGTCTATAGTGCTCCCCGATCACTTGTATGGTGCTGGGGAGTACCTTGATCAGAGGGAGATTATTATACAGGATTTATATAGCGCCAATAGTTTGCACAGCGCTTTACAATATAAGGAAGACATTACAGTCACAATACAATTCAAGACAAGATGGTAAGGAGGGCCCTGCCCGTGAGGGCTTACAATCTAAAAGGGAGGGGGAAGTGATACATGAGGAGGGAGCTGTGTGGGGATGAATTGTTTTAGAAAGTGATTGTTCAGTGGTTAGGTTGAGGTGAGATAAGCTTCCCTGAAGAGATGAGTCTTAAGGGATCGCCTAAAGGCAGTCAGTGTGGGAGATAGACGGACAGGTTGGGGTAGAGAGTTCCATAGGATGGGAGACACTCTAGTGAAGTCCTGGAGGCGAGCATGGGATGAGTTGATGAGGGAGCTGGAAAGCAGGAGGTCTTGTGAAGAGGGGACGGTTAGGGTAATACTTTGAGACCAGGTTGGAGATATAGCCGGGGCCAGAGTTGTGGATGGCTTTGTACGCGGTTGTTAATATTTTGAATTTTATCCATTGGGCTATGGGAAGCCAGTACAGGGATTGATAGAGGGGGGTTGCAGACACTAAGCGGTTGGTTAGGTGAATAAGTCTAGCAGCTGCGTTCATGATAGACTGATAGACTGAAGGGGGGATATCCTGTGTAGTGGAAGGCCAATGAGGAGGGAGTTGCAATAGTCAAGACGAAAGATAACTGAGATTTGAGTAGTTTTGTGGTGTCATTGGTGAGGAAGGGGCGTATTTTGGAGGTGTTACGAAGGTGAAGGCGGCAGGATTTGGATAGTGATTGGATGTGGGGAAGAAAGGTGAGGTCCGAGTCAAGGATGACACCTAGGACCTTGGCATGGGGGGAGAGCTGGATAGTTGTGTTAACAATCTCAAGGGAAAAGTTGGGGGAAGGAAATAATCAAGAGCTCAGTTTTTGAAAGGTTGAGTTTTAAGAAGTGTTGCGACATCCAGACGGATTTGTCTGTTAGTAGATTAGTGACACGAGAGGACACTGAGGGGGAGAGTTGCGGAGTAGAGAGATAGATTGGAGTGTCATCGGCATAGAGATGGAAGCCATGTGAGGTTATTAACTGACCAAGAGAGGAGGTGTAGATAGAGAAGGGGTCCAAGGACAGAGCCTTGGGGGACCCCTAGAGGAAGAGGAGGGGAGGAGTTAGATTTGTAGGTGACACTAAAGGAGCGCTTAGACAGGTAAGAGGAGAACCATGAGAGAGCACAGTCTTGTAGGCCAAGTGAGTGGAGCTTTTTGAGGAGGAGCACGTGGTCCACAGTGTCAAAAGCAGCAGAAAGGTCTAATAGCAAGAGTAAGGAATGGTGGCCACTGTGTTTAGCTGTTATTAAGTCATTAGTGAGTTTTTGGAGGGCGGTTTCAGTGGAGTGTAGGGGGCGAAAGCCAGACTGTAAGGGATCGAGAAGGTTGTTTATCAGCGAGGTGGTGGCTGAGACGGCTGTAGATAAGGCGTTCTATGAGTTTGGAGGTGAATGGGAGTAATGATCGAGAGGTGAGCGAACCCGGTATGTGTTCGCTCACCTCCCGATCTACTGAGCCGACCTGTGACAGTCTCATTGTCACGGGTCGGCTAGAACTATGAGGTGAGTGGAAATCAATCATCTCATAGTTCTCCTTTTTAAGGTCGGTAGGGTCCATTGATGGTTTTTTGGGTATTGGGGTGACCAGGGCATGCTTTAGAGGGGATGGAAAGATTCCAGTAGAGAGGGAGAGATTGAAAATGTGAGTAAGGAGTGTAGGATAGAGTATGAGGGTGACCGAAGTAGTGGTAGCACACTTCTAGCGGTTGATTTTTCCCCTCCGATCACTGAAAGTCGAAGCGATGTGTATTGCATCTCTTCTGGTTTCAGTGTGTCCGGCTGCCCTGAGCAGAATCTGATGATGATGAAGTCTGATCTGTGCTTCATCAGTTTGTTTGGGTTCCATTGGTCACATTAGAAGTTTAATAGACCCCTGATGTCTCCATAAGGAGGACCTGTCACTGTATCTGTGCTGTCACACAGGGGGCTTAAGAAACCCCCATGTGATAATAAAGTTAAGTGTAATGTATTATAACCAGTGTGTGCCCCTATAAACAATATGTGACCGATTCTCCCCCCTATCCTTAGGCCCGTCTACTATGTTCTGACAGTGAGAAAACTAGGTTTGGACTCTTCTGGAGCTTCCTTAGGCTGGTCATACACTTTGGATAGTTTTGTTCAGTCAATAGGCAGAACACAGCACAAAAGAGATCTAACAGATTCCTCCACCCATTCCTCCCTTCACTTGACTCTTGTATTCTGATAGCCAGCGTCCACTGCTGTCCAAATACCTGAATAGTGATTGTTCTACCACAATTTGTGGCCCAGCTCTTTCGGCAAAACTCATTTTTTTGTTGAGCCCTGTGGTGTTGGCAGGGCCACACACAACTTTGAAAATCAAGCAGCGTGTGGCCAGCTTCACTTATGGATGTTTACACTAGCACATTGTTAAAGTGTGTGTATAGAGAATACTTTAGAACCCAGTCTAGAACATTGTGGTAATCTGGCATAACAATCTAACTGTACAGTGTGACAAAAACGTTTGAACAAGTACAAAATGTTGCTGATGAGTGCCCTTTCTGCAAAGTTCAGGAAAATTTATATTCCATGCCTCATCCTTTGACAGGGGATTTCACATGACCTTAGCTCATCGAGCAATACTAATAATGCACTTGTTAATTCAGGAAGTCATGGGCTCTGAGTAATGTCACCAAAAATGGAAGTGGGTGTACACACAAGTCATTGCGCCTCTCTATTTGTTGGTGACTCAAAATTGATTCAGGGTTCAAACAATTAGGCCAAGCCATGTCACAAGTAGCAGCCTGTTCAGCTGGTGCTTGAAACTTAAGGTAAGCAGCTTAGTCCACAAGGACTCCTTTCCTTCTGTCCAGCACCAGAATGCACAATTTCCTCCCAAGAAAGCTATTTTAGAGATCATTAGTTTATCAGACCAGGGCTGGCAGGGCTTTAGGAGTGTAGGTCTGTTTTTAGTACGGTGCACTCATGTCTTCCTGCCTGAGGACAGCATGAAGCCCTTCTTTTGGAAATAAATATCTATTTGTTAGGATCTGTAGTAACCGGTATTAAAATGGGGACATTTTTGGGTGCTCTGTAGTTGCATGTGCTGAACTTGAACATGGTTGTCATCTCATTGAACATAGATGCAGCTCTTGTTCCCCAGAATGCCTAGCTTCTTTCCCTCTGTCAAGTCTGAAATAAAGACCACTGGCCGTATTGGTGGAGCGGTCAAATATTTGGCAACCTGCAGCACTGTTTGTACTTGTTATTGACCCTTCCTACAGCTGGTGTTCTGTGGTGCCGCATAGGCTTCTGTGTTAATGGAGATGCCCTGGGCTATTTAATCTTAACATAATCATTGCACATTTAACCCCTTAGCGACCAGTGACATACACAGTACGTCACTGGCAGCGGGCCCATTTAAACCCGCCGGGACTCTGTTTACATTTGTAGAGCGGGCTGCCGGCTTTACAATTGAATCTAGCGGCTCAGCTGCCGTCAGATCGCTTTTATGGACCGGTAAAGCGCCCGACACCCCTGTCGTGTTTCCCGGTCTCTGCCGGCCTGGGACTGGCATCACGGGTGGTGGCACGAAACTGGGGAGGAGAGCAGCGAACTTCCGTTCACCAATCTTCTCTCCGTTCTATGGGATCGGGAGCGATGTATATTGCATCACTTGGGGCCCTGAGCTGTCATTGTTCGGCTCCTGAAGCCGAGCAATTAGCTATTTAAGTGCCATCTGAACTCCAATAGCTTTTTTAAAGTGGAAAGGTGACACGGGGGGTCTTTTGGACCCCCAGTGTCACCTTAAAGAGGACTTGTCACCACCAATATGCTGTCACATGGAGGGCTTGTAAGCCCCCCTATGTTATAGCAATTAAAGTAAAAAAATAAAGTTTTAAAAAATAAAATGTAAAAATAGTTGAATTATTTTTCCCCGCAAGCACGTGCGTCTTCACGTTTTTGGGGAACTGAATTTAGTCGCCGTTTCACAGATGCAGACAATTTGTAACCTGGGCATGTTGGATATCTAATTACTCGTAAAAACCTCATCTTTGAAATGTTATTTTAAAAAAATGGGTATTATATTGCTTTATGGCACTAAATTTAACTTCAGTGCCTTTTCACTACATTTTTTGGGTTAATAGTTGCGCTAATATCGTGCAAGATCATAAAATATGCAACTGCCACCATTTTATTCTACAACGTGTTGGCTATCAGAAAATGTATAATTAGTTTGGTGGTTGAAGTTATTTTTTAGGCCTAAAATCTGGATTATTACTATATAACAAAAAAAAAACAAAAAAAACTTTTCCCTTTTTATTATGTTAGGAAACATTTATTACCCAATTTTGTGGTAAAATATAAAAGATGGGGTCACTTCGGGTAAATAGACACCAAACATGTGAAGCCATAAAATTGCATGCGCCCGCGAAATCGCAAAAAACTACCATACTCAAAATTGGCCGTAGGCGACGCTTTAAAAGATTTTACCGCTCTTCAGTTTAGTGTTATCAGTGATTGATTGCTCTCACTGCAACGTTTGCGGTGATATGTAACAAGTGCTACGTAATTGGCGCAATTGTCGTTTTTGCGTGTAGGCGCGCCTAACACTAACACAATACAAGAAAACAGAACCACAACACAACCAGAACATGGTTCTGTATAGCAAGCTAGTAATCTAGTATTTAAATTCTGTGAATTGCGCTGAGTGTAATTGTCCAGCATAATAACAGACTAGTGCAGGCAGCAGGCTTTCAGTCTGTATCTCTGACAGCTCTTTGTGTACTATGTTCTCGGATGCAGAGCATTAGCATTATTTTGTGTGGGTGCCTGTCCACTTAGCACAACAATGAGAGTGTGTGTGTGTGCAGTTTCAAAGGACAAAAGATGACCCAAGCAAGCCCGCCTCCAGGCAGCTTTTCAAATCTCTTTCCTAGACCGTCCCATAGGTGTGTAGGTCTATGATAAGGAGAGCATACCGGAGTGGCCCTGTAGATGGGTGTGTGCGAGTGAGAAACAGGAAGAGGCTGCGAGTGCTTCTGGCAAGGGATTCTCTGCTTGTAACACTGCAGGTGTGCATGCACACAACGCCGCTGTCTCTGCAGGCTAGGCAACCTTTTTCCGGATAAGTTAAATTTTTGTGTTTAAAGATGAATGCTTTGAAGCTGAAAGAGCTGTCCCAGTCAGACCTGTACAGAAGGAGAAAGGAGCGTCCAGACAGCTTAGGACTGAATGGAATCCATGCTGATAAACTAAGGTGAGTGTGTTCACTTTTATCACCTGAGTGTGCAGCACATGAATTCCTCTCACTGGGGGAAATGTATAGTTAGACCCGTGCTGTACTACCCCTGGTGCTACTTTACATCATCGGTGGGGGGGTGTTATCATTCATGTTGTTCTAAGTAAAATCATTGCTCTGTGACTGGCAGTGAGGTGGCAGTTGATCAATGCAGCTCTTGCATTAAAGTTTAGTTTCTGAAATCTTGTCTATTGCTGTTTGCAAAGGCCAGTGCCTGACACATGTATACTCATGTGCTGAGCTGGTACATAGGAATATGTTGTACTTTTTGTTACTCACTATTGTGTCTTGGGCTGTCCTCTTTGTATATTGATATCCCGGTACATGTTAGGTCCTGCTTGTACTGCCAGTGTTGACTGAAGTGGCTTTACAAAGAAGAATGTGGTAGAACTACTTCTGACCTCCAACGGGCAGGCAGAAGTCCAGGCTTTTCTTTCCCAGATTTGTTTGTTGAACCCTCCTTGTGTAGCTGAAGCGTTTACCTGTGGAGTCTAGTGCACGGTAACATACAGGCTTCCTTTTCCGACTCGTTATTGAGCATGTCGGCCAATAAATTAAAATGACCCCATGTCCTTAAGGTTGGCCACGCAGAAAGACATTGTGGAACAAGTATGCTTTATCGGTCTGATTTTTGTTTGTTTAGTGGGGTTTGAACCCCTCACCCCAGCTATCTTTTTACTTGCCTGAAGATGGAGATGCCGCATGGCTAGCCTAGTACAGTATTCCATTTCCTATATTTGTATTCTGTAAGTAAAAATATGTAGGCTTCCTATAATAATGCTGAAGTCTTGTCTTCAGTGCTTTAGTGACTGCCCTAGAACATGTATGTAAGTTAGAAGTTGTGATTTCACTGGCTTCAAATGTGTTCAGGTCAGAGACTCTAAAAATCCTCAAGTTTAAGGCAGCCAGGCAGCTAGTATTTTAAGAGTGGTGGTCAGCATGTTACCCTCTGTACAGATTTACTTTACACAGTACTCCCAATATTTATTGGGGGTTACACGAGTTTCAATTTTCAGAGCAAAGCTCACCCTTTTGTAGGCTGCTACTTTAATTATTGACACTAATAATTTCCATTACTCTGTTTATTGTTCCACTGTGCCTGCAAATTCCAGCCTTCAGTCCCCGTCCTTTCATGGTACAGCCTAAACACACATAATAGCAGCACCCCCATTACTGGGTATTGTGCTGTGTAAATAAGGGTCCTCTGGGGCTGACGTATGGAAGTTGGGTCAAAGACAGTTGAAACATTTGTTTATAGCAGCCAGTCGGCTTCCCTGTTTTATTTCCTGTGTTCAGATTGCAGTTAGGCAATTTGCATAGCTTTTAAGCAGCTTTAATGTAGCGTTTTAACTGCCTTCTGGCTGCAGGTTGGGGACATTGGGTCCTAATGGGAGTGACCATTCTAAACTAGTTGATAACTGGTATCACAAGGCTTTAAAAAAGTAGTGTAGTGATCTAAAAACAAAATGAATCGCCTGTAAAAGAAATAAAACCCCTTTCCAGCAACCCATATAGTGCAAATCTGCTCCTTAAGCAGGCCGTACGTGGAGAGAATTTCTGCCGGTTTTTCATGAACCAGCCGAAATTCACTCAGTGGGTGGCCCTGTTGGCAACCTTCTGCCCAACATCCCTTGATCAGAAAATCGAAGGAGCCATGTGGAAAGTTCTTGGCCATACAATGACTGCAGCTGTGGTCACTGTTTGGGTATTCTGACAGTGGCACACCCGGAGAAACCACAGCAGGCAGAAAAGTATTCCACACACCTGAGCTCTACAATAGTTGCAGTGGTGGGGGTGTGGATGACTTTTAAATTATGTGGGCTGCTGGAAAAGTAAGTATATAAATGCCTCTTATCCAGGCGAGCTTTTTGTGACGGGGTCACTTTAAGTACCTGTGTATTTTAGGTGCAGTACATTTAAGAAAAAAATCCTGCTTGCTGCATCTTTGATGTGCTTTAATCAAAACGCACATTATATACAGACCAGTTGAAATGCATGTAGAATGCACCACACAGATGTGAACCATGCCAAAGCCTGCTAACTGCTTGTTTAAGGCCTCATTCACACTGCCGCGCATATACGTATTGTACCAAATGCAAATAAATGGCTCCATACACACAGCCGCATATGGAGCAGTATATTTGCGTAGCGTATACATGCGCAAAAACAGAATGGAACAGAGATGTGTCCGGGCAGCGTATTTCTGCGTATTTACGCGCATATACGCGTACAGCACATAAAAAATTACGAGTGATGCATTCAGGGATTGCATATAGTGCACGTATATACACACTATACAATTTTGATTGCGTTGTGTGTGAATGAGGCCTAAAAGGTAAGGGCATTTTCTAACAAACATTTTCTTAATC
>NW_017307421.1:444026-455045 GCF_000935625.1 Nanorana parkeri | reverse complement strand
TGTAAATCAATGGTCAGTGCTTTCATCACAATCCTGTACCAGCATGCCTGGAGGATTTTAAGGAAAATAAGATTTCAGTGTGTTCTATGGTTTTGGAGGGATGTTGCAAGCGACCTTTTAGGCATTTGATTATCAGATGAGACTGCGATTGTGATAACATCGAACAACTAGAGGGAACGGGTATGTGGGAAACAGGATATTGAGTAGGTTGTATGTATGTGAGTATGCGCTTAATCACTGTTGACATAATTATGAAGTTTTATATCGGTGTCTGATTTCCTCTGGCAGCAGAAAGAGTGTCAGTAGTCATTTACATTCTGAGATGTTGGCAGTTGAAATAAAAACAGTAGACATTTACATATTGAGCTAATATAGGTGATCTCTTTCTTAGTCACAATGCCATATGTTGTAATTTCCTGTCACTCTATGCATCGGTTAGGAGGTTTATGCAACTCTTATGGGCATGTCTAGGTGCCTTCACATGTGACATTTCTACCAGGTCTGACCGGACCCAATGGTTAGTGCTATGTAGAGAATCTCGCAAATGTAACCAGCTCTACGCCATCACATATTCAATGGTTCAGACTTGTGTGATACATGGACACAACAAGATTTATAATGAACAGTTGAATTAGGGTAACTTCCTTATCCACATAGGAAAGGGAATGATCCTAGCTGCCTTTGTGCCAGCAATAAGCACATGAGTTTGTGGAGAAAGTCTTCATTTAAGTGTATAGCAATTATAACTTCAAAACCTATTTTTATTCTTAAAGTATACCTTTTTTTTTAAAGAATTGTTTTTGATTAACCCTTGCAGTGGGGCTACCCCTGCACTGCAAAGGTTAACTGCTCATTTTACTTTAGGTACTGCAATAAAAAAAAAGTTATACTCGCCCAATCCTCCGAGCCGGCATGTTCTTAGACCTGTGCTTTCAGCGTAGAATAGTTCATCACAGAAGTGAGCTTGGAGCGGTGACTACTTTATAACACACAAAGGGAGCATGAGAAAAGTAGCCGCCCTCCAGAAGGAAGGACAGTGTCGGCACCAATTCAGAGATGATTTGAGGATCTACAGCTGAGTGATACACAAATAAGATCCATTTTTGTTATTAGTTAGGGTATTTGAATGTATTTTTAAAATTTAACTCCTGAGTTTAGTGTCACTTTAACCACTAAAGTGAAATGCATACAGGCCTTTGTTGCAGGCATGCATCTTCTGCTCACGGTGCATTGCTAGTTTCTCTGCCAGCCGGAGTAATACCAGTGTACAAGGAGTCAACATAGGCAGATATTGCCATCTGCCATCAGTTTAATGCAGCTTAAGGTGAAGCTAACTTTAGCCATTTATTGAGCCATTCAGCTCAATGCAGTTGATATGCTTCGAGAGCACTGCTGCTGTGTCATCTGCTGAGATTAATAAAAGACTATACTATATACAAAGTAAAATGGTTACATAGTAAGTAAATAAAATACTGTATATGTTTATGTAAAAGTTTAATTGCTTCCTTCTAACATATTTTTTCTATTTAAATGTAGCTTGTGAACATTTTATTTCACCTTTTGAAGACCAGGGTGTTAAACCCCCCTTCCTGTCCAGGCCGTTTTTCAGTATTCTGCGCTGATGTACTTTGACATTTATTCAGTCATGCAATGGTGGACTGGTGCGGCACTTAAAATTGTTACATGGAATTGGCTGCCCTAAGGTCCCTCCGCTTGCTGAGGAACTCGCAGCCACGGGCCTAGTATGGCGGTCATAGAGCAGGCCTTGTCATCCTGGCTGCAGCGTAGTAACTACAGTGTGGTAACTACCAGGGGTGCAGCCTTTGCAGCTGTGACTGGGCCCTGGTGCTCCACCACTGTCCTAAAATCATTAGTCTCATGTTTTAGAAAAACGTCACATGTCCCTTTTAAGAAAAAGTATTGGTAATTGGTATCAGCGAGTACTTGAGGAAAAGTTTTTTAGTACTTGTACTCTGTCTTGAAAAAAATGGTATCAATGCATCCCTATGCAACACTATACCAAAATTAATTTTATATCGTTTTTTGGGACAGAGAGCTTTCTTTTGATTGTATTTAACCACTTAAAGACCAGACCAATCGCTTGAATGTAACCACTTAAAGACCAGACCAATCGCTTGAATGTAAACAGCCATCGCTGGCTGTTTACATTTGTGATAGTTACCCACTCGTGTGCGCGAGCTGGGGGAGGACGTCTTAAGACGCCCTCCTGTTCCTATAAGGCTCCCGTCCGGCCATTTACCAATGGCTGCGGACAGGAGGTGGTTAATCATCATTGGAGTTTTTGCCACTATAAAAAGAAAAAAAGTACCTAACAATGTTGGGGGAAAAAAACAGTTTTTCCTAAGTTATGTTAATTTTATTAATGTTTGGGTATAATATAAGACTTGGTCACGTCAGGTAAATAGATACCAAACATGTCAAGCCTTAAAACTGCGTGCGCCCACAAAATTGCAAAAAACATACCCAAAATTGTCCACAGGCAGTGTGGCTCCGTGCACAGAGAATGGAGGGTGATCAGTACACTATCTCCCTCTGCTCTCCTCCCCGGTCTCTGAATGCAGGAAGTGTTGTTTACAACATCACTTACTCATTCCTCTGTCACTCTCCGGTACAGAAAGCGGAGAGAAGCTGATGAAGCAGATATGTGCTTCATCAGCTTCTCTGGGGGTCCCTAGGTGACAGGGGGTCTTAAAGACCCCTGATGTCTCCATAAAGGGGACCTGTCACTGTAATTTTGATATCGCATAGGGGGATTCTTATCCCCCCCTATCTGATGACAATAAAGTTAAGTGTAAAAAAAAAAAAAATTGGTCACAAATAAAATTTAGACACACACAATACCCCACACATTTTTTTTAAAGTCCCCCACCCCCACCTAGATGCGCAAAAATGTGTTCGGTGCACCTACACACAAAAATGATGATTGCACCAATTACGCAGCACTTGTTACATTAACGCTGCAAACTTTGCAGTGAGAGCAATAATTGTAGGGCCATTAATCACTGATAACACTAAACTGATGAGCGGTAAAATCTTTTAAAGTGTCGCCTATGGCCAATTTTGGTGTATGGTAGTTTTTTGCGATTTCGCGGGCGCACGCAATTGTAAGGCTTCACATGTTTGGTGTCTATTTACCCGACGTGACCCCAGCTTTTATATTTTATCAAAAAATTGGGTAATGTTTCCTAATATAAAGGGAAAAGTATTTTATTTCAATATATAAGTTTATATAGTAAAAAATAAAAATCCCAGTGGTGATTAAATACCACCAAAAGAAAGCTCTATCTGTCCCCAAAAAATTAATTTCAGTACAGCGATGCATGACGGAATAAATGTCAAAGTACCGCAGCGCTGAATACTGAAAAATGGCCTGGCCAGGAAGGGGGTGTAAACACCCCGGTCAGCAAGTGGT
Organism: Nanorana parkeri; assembly: GCF_000935625.1. Classification (NCBI taxonomy): domain Eukaryota; kingdom Metazoa; phylum Chordata; class Amphibia; order Anura; family Dicroglossidae; genus Nanorana; species Nanorana parkeri. The sequence continues at coordinate 451,612 of NW_017307421.1, read as the reverse complement.
TAAGTGGCTATAGATAAGTATTATAGGGGATCTTGTTGAACACACTGAAATAATCCTAAAATAACATTTGACCTTTACCAAGTAATTGACAGCTGAAAATCAGCAGCTTTTATGTCTTCTCGGTCACCGCTCTAGGTGCAGCAGATACAATCACTGCTCTCTGCCTGTTGACTGCAGAATGTTAAAAGTGGACGCACATGAGCATTTTTTTGCTATGGTGTCCATTGACTATGTTCATCCCAGCTAAAAATTGCTACACTTGGGCAATATTGGAATACAGCATGTAGAAGTGATCAACTGCCTGAGTTTGGAGTGTTGTGCTACTATTCATCACTAATGCATACTGTAACTTTATTGCTGCCTATCTTTAAAAGTCGTTGGCGATTAGCAGTGGGACGATCACGGGTGATCGCTGTAGCAAAAATCGCCAGTGGGTCCCAGTCTAAATGCCGTCATCCTCATGACCAAGCACACTTTTCTGGGTGACTGAACCCTGCTTTAGGGCCCATTCACACCATGTCCGGATCATCTCCAGACCAGATTTGTTTCTGGACCCAAAATGCATCCTAATGTATCCCTATGTTATTTCTGGCCTCTGTTCACACCAGCACAGTTCTTTCCAGACCAGAAAAATACTGCTTGTCTTATTTTGTCTGGTCTGGAATGCATACAAATGCACTGGAACTGGTCCAGATCTGGTCCGGAAAATGGTGTGAACCTGTCCTTAATCTTGATCTTAATTCAGAGATTCTGCAGCAGGCGATCACCCCTGCCGATATTCTTACTTTGCTTGTTTGAGCATTACTAATTACTGATTAAAAATCTGCGATATATGTTGCACTGGTATTGTATATGATCAGATTAAAGGAGTTGTAAAGTTGCAACATATCCTCTCCTGTTCTGACATCAGCATTGTAATAGGAATACATATTAGAGTTGTTTTTCATAATGCAATCAAAGCTTGAAAAAAAAATCCCATTTCATGTAATAGAGGGCTGCCTTTTGTCTGCCCATCACTTTCACCAACTCCCTGGATTCCCAGTGTGTTTTGTGTCATTCCCTGCTGCTGGATATGACGCAATCTCCTTTTCCCAAACCTACATATCCCATCATGCACTGCTTCCAGCAAGCACTGGTGGTGATGCATTATTCAGACAATGATTTGTAACTCTGAGTATTGGGACACAAGGAAGTGAAATAAATGTGTCACATTTCGTGAAGATGCCCATAGGAGGTACTTCAAAACCAATATGGTTATTAGCAGCGGGATAGAACCTGTAGAAATTCAATATAGAAATCCATATTTATTTTTAGTTTTTTCCCATAGATTCCCTCAATGCTTTTCATTGACTGTTATTAATGTTCAATCATGGACACATTTTTGAATTGCACTAAAGCTGCAATTGTGTAATGTCATCGCTTCTTTTCCTGGTGAAAGTCAAGTAATCAGGCTGTTGCTAGGTTGACTGTAGATTATGCTAACTGACAATGTGACTATGCAAGGCAAACTTACCTCCTCTTCTCTGCATCCCGTCACATGACTGTACTCAGACTCTTTATTCTGGCTGGTGGCAGGACGTGCTCTTGGAATGGAGACGCTCAGTACGTTTCCTATGATGTACGCTTCAGTTTTTCTGTAGCCTCAGGGTGTCAGTATTTGAAGCATGCTGTCTCCTCCCATGCATGCCATGCCTTCTTACACAGCAGCTATTTTCTCAAGGCCTGCTGTCAGAGATTGTGCTGACATGAAGTAAAGAAAAAAAGACGTTCACTTCATCTGTATTCACTTTCTACAAACTAATATGCCACAAATATTACTGAAAGAGAAAAGCCATTTTTAGTATAGTGAAGAAAGGTTACAACTAGGGATGCACTGACACCATTTTGCCAGAACGAGGTACAGATACTTTTCCTCAAGTACTCTCAATACCAATTACTGGTGCCTTTTTTTTGTGTGTGTCATGACAGTTTTTCTAAAGCAGTACAATACTGATCATTTTAGGACAGCGGTGGAGTGCCAGGGCCCGGTCCCAGCTGCAACCCTGGTAGTTCTGCCACTGACTTCAATCTGTAGAGGGACTTCAAATCTCAGCACTACATTATACAGCACTGTAGAATGGCAACCGGCTATGGAGGACAACAAATCCCAGCACTACATTATACGGCAATGCAGAATAATTTGTTGCTACATACTTTGTTTTTGTTATCTTTCGAAGCCCGTGGACGTGCATCAAAACTTCCCCCTGTGAACAAAAAAAGTGAACCGTGAAATCACAGCACACAAAAAACGTGCACAAGGGTGCAAGGTCCTTCGAAAGAAGGGACCTACTTTCCCGACCCCCCGGGGTGCAAGGCTCCTGACGGGTTGAGACTGGTGGTCCACCAACCCGAAGGCCGTGGACCATTTCCTTTGGGGACCTGCCGAAACAGGTCCCCCCTCAGTACTAGGCAAGTGGGATCTCCCGAAGAGAAACCCACCTCCTGCGTGGGAGGAGACAGAGAACCCCGTTCGAGGCACAATCTCCTCCCAGCGTCAGGAATAGGCCCCGAAGAAACCTGCACCTTTTGCATCTGTGGGTCAAAATTTAAAATAAAAAAGTGCCAAACGTGGATAGAGTGCTTAAATAATCTAAAGTGCCAGTGCACCACTCTGACAGGCCTTAGGGGCCGGAGTGCAAAAATATTGCCCCAGACTAGCCATAAGGCCTGTCTTGGAGGCGAAGTGCAGAAAATTGCAATATAGTGTGTGACCAAGTGCACAGTGAGTCATGTGGGGTCCCATACCCAAGTGACTTTCTGCGCACCCCTGGGACGCCACCCCCAGGGGGCACAACACCACGGGCTTCTGCCGCCCCCGAACCCTCTAGCCTCGACCAAGCTTCGCACCCATTCTCTGAGGAGGCATTAGCACCTTTAGAGCCTCCTGCCTACAACTGGGGACAAGCCCGGCATAACCGGACCAGAATCAACCCAGGAGGAAAGGAGGCCCCTCCAGTACCCACCAATCACATCAGGGAATACCGAGCATCTCTCCGTACCGGTGGATCGATGCCTTTCCCGAAAACTGATAAGAACAGATACTACACTTGATCTTAGCCAAAAGGCCGAGAAGCGATTTGTGCTGCTCCGCGGTGCCGGCCCGATGCCTCCAGCAGAGAGTCTCCCGGGCAGTGGAAGCGCTGTAAGCGGCGCCACGTGGTTCCCCAGTAAGGCGGGGGAGATGGGCGGACCGCTTCATTTTGGTATAGTCCAATGCAGGAATGATCTGACTATCCAAAGACTTCTGGTTAACATTTTTATGTTCACCACTGCCAAAGCGCTGAGCTGCCTCTCTGCTTCTCCAGTCACTGAAGCCTGTCTGCTCCTGTGCTGCAGCAGTGGAATGTTCCCCAGCGTTGTCCTCACGTCTATACACTGTAGAGATGTGGTGATTTACCAAGTCAGGACCTTAGACCACTGCGACGGAGGAGAGCCAAAAACAAGCAGGTAAACCTGCTTTCCCCTTCACACCTAATCCAGAGTAATTAAATATCAACTTGCCCAAATCCTCTACCTTATTAGACCAGTATGAAGAGTTGGACACCAGTATTTGCATTGGTCTCATGATGCCTGAAGAAATTAGCCCGGTCACCTGTTCTGAAATTGGCTTTTGTTCTACCCGACATTTTCCTGCTTGATATGCAGGGGTGTGGGATTCCTATCGTCCCCGACGCCTGGGACATGCAGTTCTTCTTGCCATGCATTCTTTTTATGGGCTCCATTCACATCTGTGCTCTGCCAAACGTTGGGGAACAAACGTACAGGTGCGCTTTTTGGTGCATCTGTAGACTTCAATGGCAGGACACGAAATTCATGTAACATGCATTTTTTTTCTTTTGGTGTGTTTTTAGCACATGGCAACAAGCCTCCACCCCCTAGCAACCTCTTCTTTTATTTGACTGCAAAAACACATAATGCATGAGAAACGCGTGTCAAGACGCATAAAAACATCACTGAAAAATGCAGATGCAAAAGGACAAAGCCTAAGGCTGGGTTCACACCTAGGCATCAGTGGTTTTGCACATTTCCATGTGCGCTTTTTGTATGTTTTCACATGCGTTTTATGCGCATAAATCTGGTCACGGGTTTTTGTGAGCAGATTGGAGCTCATTGATGTTAATGAGCAAATGTGAGCAAAAACACAGCAAATGCAAGTTTTCAAGCGTTTCCTATTGAGTCTATGGGGCTCTGCAACCATGAAGGATATTGTCCATAGTGTCGTGATCCATCCTGGCTGTCTCATTGACAGTTGTCTTGGACTTTCTAGATCCAGGGCCAGCTGTGCCTACCCCCTCCCCTGCCTGTTCCTCCAATGAGCACCGGAGGAACAGAGAGGTAGGGGATCCATGCACAGAGCAGTGACTGTTCTTTACTTGGAAGAGACCACAATCGCCAGTTATGATAGCTCAGCTCTCAGTTCAGAGCCGACAAGTGAGGGCTACAGTGCCCCAGGCTGGCACAAAAGAGTGTATTTTACTCTCCCTGCATTTCTTCTTTTAAGCTAAATTGTTCTATAAAGTTGAACTCCTTACCTTTTTAGCAAAAGCAAATTGCCTGAAATGATTGTTGCCCATTACATCTGGAATAGCTGGTGTTATTTGAGTGGCATGTGCACTGTTAAATAGCTTTTTCTGCTGAAGCTCCTGCATGACCATTTTTTTTCCCTTGGGCCTTTGTCCTGCACATTGCAATGGTACTTCCTGACACACACCTTGAGAGAAACACACCCAGCCTCCAGCTCTACTTCAAAGTGATACATTGATGGAGTCCACTGGTGGTAACATACCGGTTACAGTATGCACAGAGCTAAACTGCTGTACACGTTCATATACCACATTGGCAACCAACATCGATGCTTATTTTCCGTTCTTTAGCTACCACATTGTAGTACACCACCCAAAAATAACCACCCTCTCCAGTTTCCTTGTTTCTGTAAAGGTCAGACATGGAGGTGAAACGTGTACAGGCATTGCTATAATAAGTATGGCGGTTAATGCCGGAGTGTCTGGTGTTGACAGAGGATTCAGCCCTATAAGGATTTTGTAAGAGGATTTCCAGTGCTGGCTGTCAGTTCCTCACTAGACCGTTCATCACAGCTTCTGCTTTCTTTCCTTGTGGCACATAACACTGTAAATCCTGCTCATGATGGAGCTGTTGATCAAGAAGGATACTTGTGTGCAATGCAGTGTTTGCTTTTCCTGATTTCTGAAATCCACTTTCTGCACTACATAGGTCAAAATTTAACTTTTTCTTTTTTTTTGGAGTTCGTAACCAGTTTTTTATAGCCTTCAGGCTATCTTTCCCAGTCCATGGTGCTGTTTCTGGTTGCCATGATATGCTTGCATCATTTTGTGACCCATTCTGAAGGCTCCAGTGTCGCCAATACTCCTGTCCCCCCTGCAGCACAATGTCTGTGCTGGCTCACTTATAATCAGAGGCAGTCCAGTATAGTCCAATGCAGGAATGATCTGACCATCCAAAGACTTCTGGTTAACATTTTTATGTAAAATGAGTGGGCCATAAACATGGATATTTGGTCTACCTAAACGTGCATGTTTATGTGAAGTTAGTGGGGCAGATGAAGTTAGATCCGGAATATCTGGATCTTGGAAAACAGCTCAACTTGAAAACCGTGTTTTCAATCTGTTTACTGACCTGTCCCATTCATCGTTCCTCCTTCGGTTGTTGAGAGGCGGTAGGTGTTGCGTTAGCATGAAGCTCTAATGCTCAGCTGGATTCTGGTTTCTCTTGAAAAGTGCCACTGGCAGGGGGATTCTGCCAAGATAGGCAATGTAAATCGGTAGAATGGTTGAGCCCAAATGTTCCACACAAAGCATGGGCCAATGTAAAGCTTTGCAGAGGTCAGAGAACAAGCACACACCTTTGGGACCAATGGATGGGAAGGCTTGATGGACATCAATACCTGTACATCTCATCACTTTAAAGATAAAGCCTATGGCAAAAATAACAACAAAAAAAGATTTAGGACCTCACTGGAATAAATGCAGATTCCACCACGTTTTAGCCCTTTATTTACTCACAAGTACAGAAAAATAACCGTTGTTGTGGCAGAAATGTCCATTTAATGATTTTGTTTTTATTCACTTGCAATGTGCCTTTGAACTTGCATAAGATTTGTCTACTTGAGGAAGAGTAAATTCCCTAGCATGGCCAGTTTCGCCTTGCACGTAATAGCCCTCTACTCTTCTGGGAGTGTCTAATTACTGTCCGTGCTGGCCAAGCTCCTCCATCCCACCGCTCCCTTGCGTACATAAACGTTTATGTACTTGCTGGGGAAGATGTGATGGAGGTATACTAAAGAGCCTCGGTTCTCATCTGGTGGGTCGTGACCCAAAAGTGGGTCGCGACCCCATGTCCAGTGGGTTCGCCACATGCCTTCCACTTTTCTAGGTGAGAGGCTCCTCTGCCTCCCCCTAGAGCAGCACTGTCAGTTGTCGCGCAGAGCAGCCATTCAAAAATACGATGCCGAGTGTTGACTTAAGGTGGGGCTATTGCTGCAAGGGAGCTCCATCCATATGTGCATTGCTACAGCTCATCACATTCTGGCTCCCGACATCTCTACGGGCGCCAACGGTAGCTTTACAAGCAATACACATATGGATGAAGCACCAGCACAGCAGACCACACTGGACCCCAGGTTGAGGATCCACCGCAATTTCCGTAATGGCAACCCAAACTCGCCGCCCACCCTCAGTTCGATCGCCAGCACCGGAAAGAGCAGTACCGCAACATGGAACATTGCAATGCAACTTGGGTCGATACTTAATGACCAAGGACAAATGTGGGTCCTGAGGTTACACAGGTTGAGAACCACTGGCATAGAGTGTAATTTGAGTGACGGCTCTTGAGTCTGATAGGTCTCCTGATGGCACATCCATGATGACCACTCCCAGCAACAGTCTCTGGCCTTTTGGATGTCTACACAAGGAAGGTTTTAAAGGTAAATTACATGCATAAAATACATTGAATGCAGATATCTTATAGGACGATTGTCTTTGACATAAATGGTCTGATTTACAGGGTCTCTTTGATTGGCCCGAGCCACCAGTACAATGAAGTGCTCTGAGCTCCAATCTTCTGGGTTTATTAAATGCAGAGTAGATATCCCACTGCTCTTCATCTTTGGGCTCAGAAACCACAAAGGTGGGTACCAGGACAGGATAGGGGATGCCGCTTTGCCAGTATGTACAGTAGAAGTGTTGGTGGCTCTACTGCTACCCAGAGGAAAGCCAGCAGATTAAGGAACTCTGGACAAATTTGCCATTGCAGTGGGGCTTCCCCTGCACTGCAAGGGTTCAGTGGTTTTTTTTCGGTCTACGGGCTGGAATAAAGCTTACTTGCTTACTTGATCCTGACTCCCATGGGCTGCTAGACTGGCCCCTGCAGCCTCTTCTCTCCTGGGCTCCATTGGTCTAAAGACCATGAGGACGCAGTAGGGAGAGAGGTGAGCTCTGACCGTCGCTTGGGCTGGGATCAGGTAAGGACAAAACGAGCACTTAACTCTTGCAGTGTGGAAGTAGTCCCAC